>NC_057742.1:15110814-15119310 GCF_004010195.1 Chiloscyllium plagiosum
TGAAACAGGCTACACAGTTTAGATCGTGCTAGTGTTAAATGCCAGGGAGTGGCAATTTGCGGATGAGTAGTAAATTTACCTCGTACAGTGTTACGTTATTTGAAGCATTATTCCTTAAAGAAACCTTGCACACATCCCAAAGTAGCATGCCTGACCACCTTGACTGGTCAAAAACTGGTGTACAGACAGAGAGACAATGAAAAAGGCAAAAACTAAAAGCTAAAAATGAAATTCAAAAGTTGAGGGGAAAACAAAATTTGCTTCCAAACTTAAAGTGCTCAGGAACCACAAGACCTTTCTAACATGGGGCCTCACAAAAAGTTTGAGCTTGTAATTAAGGAATGTGAAGTCAAGTTGCAGATCAGCCACAAATCTAAGAATTGACAGAATGGGCTCAGGGTTACTTGGCCTTCTCCAGTTCCCACAAAAACTGCTAATGCTTTTTTGACCAGGCTCCAATATGGATGTCCTATCTTGTTACTGCTAAAACTCCGAGCTGACAATTAGTAACTGTTACAAACATCAAGTGACAGGTTCAAAGATCCTTCCTTAGTAATTGCATGTATTCAATGAAAAAGTAAATAAAAAACCCCAACAATTCCCTAGTGTTTCTTTTATAGTAACAATTTAAGCTCTAACTGTAATGTATTTAAAACTTTGCAATGTAGTGTGTGAATGTCACACAGAGAGGCAGAGAGTTGGGATAAAAAGTTCTTTTTCGGAATGGCAGCCAGTGACAAGCGGTGTCCCGCAGGGTTCAGTGTTGGGGCCGCAGCTGTTCATGTTATATATTAATGATCTGGATGAAGGAACTGGGGGCATTCTAGTGAAGTTTGCCGATGATATGAAGTTAGGTGGACAGGCAGGTAGTACTGAGGAAGTGGGGAGGCTGCAGAAGGATCGAGACAGTTTGGGAGAATGGTCCAGGAAATGGCTGATGGAATTCAACGTGAGCAGATGAGAGGTCTTGCACTTTGGAAGAAAGAATACAGGCATAGACTACTTTCTAAATGGTGAGAAAATTCATAAAGCCAAAGTACAAAGGGATCTGGGAGTGATAGTCGAGTATTCTCTAAAGGTAAACATGCAGATTGCATCTGTGATTAAGAAAGCGAATGCAATGTTGTCATTTATCTGAAGAGGGTTGGAATATAAGAGCACCGTTGTGCTACTGAGACTTTATAAAGCTCTGGTTAGGCCCCATTTGGAGTACTGTGTTCAGTTTTGGTCCCCACACCTCAGGAAGGACATACTGGCACTGGAGCGTGTCCAGCAGAGATTCACACGGATGATCCCTGGAATGGTAGGTCTAACATACAAGGAACGGCTAAGGATCCTGGGATTGTATTCATTGGAGTTTAGAAGATTAAGGGGAGATCTAATAGAAACTTACAAGATAATACATGGCTTGGAAAGGGTGGACGCTAGGAACTTGTTTCCGTTAAGCGAGGAGACTAGGACCCGTGGACATAGCCTTAGAATTAGAGGGGGTAAATTCAGAACAGAAATGCAGAGACATTTCTTCAGCCAGAGTGGTGGGCCTGTGGAATTCATTGCCGCAGAGTGCAGTGGAGGCCGGGACGCTAAATGTCTTCAAAGCAGAAATTGATAAATTTTTGATGTCACAAGGAATTAAGGGCTACGGGGAGAATGCGGGTAAGTGGAGTTGAAATGCCCATCAGCCATGATTGAATGGCGGAGTGGACTCGATGGGCCGAATGGCCTTACTTCCACTCCTATGTCTTATGGTCTAATTCCTATAACATTAGCCATAATCACAAGTTGCTGATAACACCATCGTTCAGGAAAGAACATCCTATATTTCAAAGAGAACTGTGATGAGCAACCTGTAATTTTACAAATATTAAAATCCCATCAATTAAGTTTTAACAGTAATTTATATCTTTGATTTAAAATACAATTGTAATTGATCTTGTGGGGTTCATCATACTTCAAACTTTCAGTCAAGGCCATGTAATCATAGAAAGAGGTATAATCTTGCAATGGATCTAAACATTTACAATTAATCTTTCATAGGATAAAATATATACACAGGAAACATTAAAAAGCATCTTTGATATTTTTTAGTTGTCGAACTGCAGTGTCAACCGGAAGGCTGAAGTGCAGGTTGCTAAGACGACTGAGTAAATTGAGTGTACTCTCAAACCCAGTAGATGCCATATAGCTCCATGGCTGGTAGTGACTCTGGATAAGTGTTCCTGATTTACAAATCAGGTTTACCCAGGAAACCAAACGCTGTTCATTCAATGCCATGCATATTAAGGCCTTAAACTCCGAATCTGCACTGCGCTTGTAACGATCATGTTCGGTGAGCACAGTGTGTACTGCAGCGAGTAAACTTTGTTTTGGAGTTACAATGCCACTCCCAGTCACTGGCAAGGCAAAGGATTGAGACAGCTTGCGAGCAGGAGACTCTACAAAAGCTCTACCATTTCTGGTATTATAGTACTTCACAAAAAGTTGCCAGGGATGCATGGTTTGTGGAGAGGTTGTGAATGAGGGAAGGAGGCAAGCAATTGGTGCTAGGACCAAACTCATTCCTTGAGAGGAGGCATATAAACCATGGCTCATCAGATCTCTGAGAGCTATTGACAATTCTTTTCGCACAGCTGTTATAAGTTCATTCTTCCCAAGATAAAAGTCACGGCTACTGATTACATGCTCGTCAACCTGTTGATGTCTCAATGCCAGCTGTTTCACTTTATCTACAGCACCTTCTAGTTTCAGTAACAGGGGACTGTAGTCCTTGTCTGTTTCATCAGGCTGCCACATTCCACGTGGGATCTGACCAGCAGCACATCCAAACTGACTAACAGCAAATATTTGCAATATTGCCAATGCTCTGCGCACAAGGTTTAACCCAGTCTCTCTCATCGTTCTAGCTGTTTCTTGATCCACTGCAAACCAACAGAAAAATTTTTAAAAATAAATTCCCAGCAGAAATAAAACTTGCACATATGTAACACCATCTCTTGCCACATGAATTTGATGTTTCAAATTAATCCCTATCACTACTGATGTACAGCAACAACTATAATAGACCTTAATCATATGTACACAGCTACCCTTAGATTTTCCCAAATTGTTGCTTTGTAAAGGTGAAAATATTTATTGGATTTTAAAGATTATTTTTGTAAGCATTGGAATTTACTTCCAAAATCAGGTTATATAAATAAGAAGTTATTGTTTTTAATCCACAAATACTGAGGCCAGGAATGGGGACAGGAAAAAAGCAAAGCTGTACATTAAACGTAGAGGTAGGTCACATCTTTAAAAGAAAAATCACCACGTTGAATTACTCCGTAACCACTAACACTTTGGGAATATAACAATGTTTTACTTGCAGTGTGAAGGCTCTTTGAATAAATTGACATTTATCTAAAGTATCAGACCCAGAAATAAACTGAATCAGAAGAACTAAACCTCACCATGATGCCTTCCACCTGACAGTTTTGCAGTTGATGCCCGAGAATCTTTCATTCCGTGCACATTGCATGTGCACTTTCCATTCTGAGCCTGCGGAGGGCTTCCAACCTCATCTGGGGAATGAAAAGAAGTGTAAAGATCATATCAATTTGGCAAAACACGTGGGTCACGACTTCAATCAAACTCTCAGCCTGAACATTTATATAATTGCATAGTTAGGCAAAACTTCAGTTTAACTCTAGGAAATGAACAAAGTTCATATTGATTTAAGATCAGAATCAAAGCTACACATCACCTACCAAACATGACCTTTGAGACTCAGTCTCAATAAAATACTCCCTGCCAATGTGTTGAGACCACCTGATAACCTAAAAAAAAGCTTCAGAATTTGTTACCAAACTTGGTAATCTGAAACAAATTGCAATTTTAAAAAATTTATAATCTTAAACAGAGTTCCTTCTCTGCTCAACAGATTATAGGTTCTGAAGACCCAGAGACACTTTTTCTGAAAGGTTGGTGGTGAGGGGACATGATGAGAAAGAGAAAACATGAAACAATCAAATGAGTGTGTACAATTGAAAACCCTATAGTTGGTTGTATTTTGGATTGTCTAATTTTACATACTCAGTTTGATTGCTGCATCCAGAACTAGTCATCTTTCAAACTACACAAGGGATGTATTTTGGGGGTGCAGGTGAGGGAAAGCAAGACTGAGCATGGTAAAAATGGTGTTCCCTGGAATTGTCTCCTGTCTCTCTCTCACATTTTTGTGCAAGCAACACAAATCTAAAAAGGTAGGTAGCTTAGGATCAACAAGTACAATAAATGCCAGTGGCTATTGCGACCAGCACAATTGTTCTACTTACCCTGAAGAAAGTTGATGAACATTTCAAGGTCACAAATCTGAGTTTTAAGCTGCTCCACCAGCTGTTCCTTCACTCTTGCTGGATTCACAATTTGGGCAATTGCTGCATCAACACGTTGTCGGAGTTCTTCTGGTGATAAACTGCTAAAATCTTCATTTAGATTTACATCTAGCTTCTTAATTAATTCATCGATAATTACCTGATTATAAACACAAAAGGCATCAAAACATATTTCTTTTGTAGTCTCCATCCTTTCACCAAATTTTACAGGGTCATTTTAAAGGCTCACTTAAGGCAGACAGGCAAATGGTCTGCTATTAAGTAGTTTAAGACAACATTACTTATTTTCCCTGTTCCTATAAGCCTGCGCTCTCACTTCTCCTTCCTCCTTATACCCGATACGGTTAAGAACTCTGGTTACAAACGAGCAGCTTGCTGGTATAGAGCCCAACGACATCAGCCTTGGTTCAGAGGCATTCCTCACCTGGATCAAAGTTATGGCTTGCTTTGGGCCCCAATCCCAGAGACAAATGTATAATCTAGATGAACAATTCTGTGCAGCATTCACTCAGTACTGCATAATCATGCGTCATCTTTCAGGTTTGATTTTTAAACCTAGTTTGCCTTTCAGGTGTGCGCAAAGATTTGCACAGCACTATTTAAAGAGAAACCGAAGTTCTCCCAATATCTTGGCCAAATTTTACTTCCCAGTCAGTATAGACAGATAAGACTGACTTTGTTTATTGTAGTTTGCTATGCAAAAACTGGCTGCTATGCTTCCTACAATACAACAATTACAACACTGCAAAAACATCACATTAGCTGTAAAGTGCTGGGGGACAACATCAAGCAAAACCCTCCCTGTAAATATAACTTGTTAAAAAAGTAGATATAGTAAACCCTCAAAATCTCACAAAATCACAAATTGTGAATTTGCCGGCCCACGCGAAGAAGTGAATAACAAAAGGAATCAACATCCATGGGCAAAATTTACGTATCTCCGATTTTTAACCTATTTTCAAATGAGCTCTGCAATTGCGCATTTCATCATTTGCGCCAGCTTTTCAGGAACAGAGCCCTGGCAGATTTAGAGGAATGAATATATTACTTAGGTATACAAGAACAGAGAGGGGTTATTCAGCTCCCCAGCACTGTGACATTTTTGATGTGTATCTTAAATATACTTACCTTCTTTTGGGTGCCATAATGTGCACTTTTCCTAACAAACAAAGAACAAAGAAAATTTCAGCACAGGAGTAGGCCCTTCGGCCCTCCAAGCCTGCGTCTATTCTAATCCTCTATCTAAACCAGTCACCTATTTTCCACAGATCTGTATTCCTCTGCTCCATGCCCATTCAGATATCTGTCTAGATACATCTTAAATGGTGTTATCGTGCCAGCCTCTACCACCTCGCTGGCAACGTGTTCCAAGCACCCACCACCCTCTGCCTCAAGAACTTTCCACGCATATTTCCTTAGTCTTTTCCCCTCTCACCTTGAACTTGTGCCCTAGTAACCGAGTCTCCCGCTCTAGAAAAAAAGCTTCTTGCTATCCACCCTGTCTATACCTCTCATGATTTCGTAGATCTCAATCAGGTCCTCCTTCAACCACTGCCTTTCCAATGAAAATAATCCTCATCTACTCAACTTCTCTTCATAAGTAGCACCCTCCATACCAACAACGTCCTGGTGGTGAACCTCCTCTGCACCCTCTCCAAAGCATTCACATCCTTCTGGTAATGTGGTGACCAGAACTGTATGCAATATTCCAAATGTGGCCGAACCAAAGTCCTATAAACTGTAACATGACCTGCCAACTCTTGTACTCAATACCCCGTCCGATGAAGGAAAGCATGCCATATGTCTTCTTGACCACTATCGACCAGCGTTGCCACCTTCAGTGTACAATGGACCTGAACACCCAGATCTCTCTGTACCTCAATTTTCCCCAGGGCTTTTCCATTTAGTATATAGTTCACTCTTGAAATGGATCTTCCAAAATGCATCACCTCACATTTGTCTAATTGAACTCTGCCAATCTCTCCAATCTATATTCTGCTGCATTCGACAGTGCCCTTCACTATCTGCTACTCCTCCAAACTTGCTAATCAGATCACCTATACCTTCCACCAGATTGCCTTGCATATCACAAACAACAGTAATCCCAGCACAGATCGTTGTGGAACACCACAGGTCAGTTCTCTATTTTGAGAAACTCCCTTCCAATACTATTCTTTCTCCTGTTGCCTAGCCAGTTCTCCATCCATCTTGCTAGTACTACCTGGACCCCATGCGACTTCACTTTCTCCATCAGCCTACCACAGGGAACCTTATCAAATGCCTTACCGAAGTCCATGTATATGACATCTACAGCCATTCCCTCAATCAATTTTGTCACTTCCTCAAAGAATTCTATTGTTGGTAAGACATGACCTTCTCTGCACAAATGCCTATCATAGATAAGCCCATTTTCTTCCAAATATAAATAGATCCTATCTCTTAGTATCTACCCCAACAGCTTCCCTACCACTGACGTCAGGCTCACTGGTCTATAATTACCTGGATTATCGTCGCTACCCTTCTTAAACAAGGAGACATTAGCAACTCTCCAGTCCTCTGGCACATTACCCGTGTTCAAAGATGTTGCAAAGATATCTGTTAAGGCCCCAGCTATTTCCTCATTTGCTTCCCTCAGTAACCTGGAATAAATCCTATCCGGACCTGGGGACTTGTCCACCTTCTTGCCTTTTAGAATACCCAACACTTCCATCCTCCTTATGGAACTTGACCTCGAGTAATCAAACATCTATCCCTAACCTCAACAGCCATCATGTCCCTCTCCTCAGCGAATACCAACACAAAGTATTCATTTAGAATCTCACCCATTTTCTGACTCCACACAACTTTCCTCCTTTGTACTTGAGTGGGCCAACTCTTTCTCTAGTTACTCTCTTGCTCCTTAGATTATGAGTAAAAGGTTTTAGGAATCTCCTTAACCCTGTTTGTTAAAGATATTTCACGACCCCTTTTAATTCCTTGTTTCAGATTGGTCCTACTTTTCTGATATTCTGCCATAGCTTCATCTGTTTTCAGTCACCTAAACCGTACAGATGCTTCCTTTATCCTCTTAGCCAATATCACAGTTTCACCTGTAATCCACGGTTCCCTAATCTTGCCATTTCTATCCTTCATGTCAATCCTGCACTCTAAATCAACAAAAATCACAGTTTTGATTGAGACAAAGACAGTCCCAACCTTGAGTGTTTTTAAGGTGAAAATGGTTCTGGATTTTCACTATGTTAATAGTTGAGGCATATGAGATGCTCTTTGTATAATTAAAGAATGTTCCATTCTTGGAACGAATGTGGGCATCACAGGCAAGGCTTTTGTTTGTTGACCATCCTTATTTGCCCTTGAATTCAATGGCTTGCTAGGTCATTTCAAAGGACAATTAAGAGTCACCCACATGGTTGTGGGTCTGGAATCGCCAGTTAGGGATGGCAGATTTCCTTCCCTTGAAGACAGCTTTTCTTTAATTGCAATTAGAGTCATAGAGTCAGAGACGTACAGCATGGAAACTGACCCTTCAGTCCAACCCGTCTATGCCGACCAGATATCCCAACCCAATCTAGTCCCACCTGCCAACACTCGGCCCATACCCATCCAAACGCCTCTTAAAATGTTGCAATTGTACCAGCCTCCACCACATCCTCTGGCAGCTCATTCCTTACACGTACCACCCTCTGCGTGAAAAGGTTGCCCCTTAGGTCCCTTTTATATCTTTCCCCTCTCACCCTAAACCTATGCCCTCTAGTTCTGGACTCCCCGATCCCAGGGAAAAGACTTTGCCTATTTATCCTATCCATGCCCCTCATAATTTTGTAAACCTCGATAAGGTCACCCCGCAGCCTCCGACGGTCTAGGGAAAACAGCCCCAGCCTGTTCAGTCTCTCCCCATAGCTCAAATCCTCCAACCCTGGCAACATCCTTGTAAATCTTTTCTGAACCCTTTCAAGTTCAGGCTCACCAGTCTATAGCTCCCTGGCTTGTCTTTACCGCCCTTCTTAACAGTGGCACCATGTTTGCCATCCTCCAGTCTTCCGGCACCTCACCTGTGACTATCGTTGATACAAATATCTCAGCAAGAGGCCCAGCAATCACTTCTCTAGCTTCCCACAGAGTT
>NC_057742.1:15119901-15146469 GCF_004010195.1 Chiloscyllium plagiosum
TGAGATCTCCTTACAAGTTTGTTTCTCAATTTCCCTCTGACTATTAGGGGGTCTATAATACAATCCCAATAAGGTGATCATCCCTTGCTTATTTCTCAGTTCCACCCAAATAACTTCCCTGGATGTATTTCCGGGAAAACCCTCCTTCAGCACAGCTGTAATGCTATCCCTTATCAAAAATGCCACTCCCCCTCCTCTCTTGCCTCCCTTTCTATCCTTCCTGTCACATTTGTATCCTGGAACATTAAGCTGCCAGTCCTGCCCATCCCTAAGCCATGCTTCTGTAATTGCTATGATATCCTAGTCCCATGTTCCTAACCCTACCCTGAGTTCATCTGCCTTCCCTGTTAGGCCCCTTGTATTGAAATAAATGCAGTTTAATTTATTAGTCCTACCTTGTCCCTGCCTGCCCTGACTGCTTGACTCACTTCAGTTCTCAACTGTACCAGTCTCCGATTGATCTCTTTCCTCACTATCCTCCCTGGGTCCCCCCCCCCCCCCCCCTCAGTCACTTTACAAGTTTAAATCTTCCTGAGATTCCAGGGAAACAACACACCATTCTGCTTTTTCGCTGTGGCCACAGAAACGTCTGTCGGTACCTCAGACTACAGAATCCCCTAACACAATTGATCTCTTGGAAGCCAACATCCCTCGTTGCATTAGAGCCAGTCTCAATACCAGAAACCTGGCTGTTCGTGCTACATTCCCCTGAGGATCCATCACCCCCAACATTTTCCAAAACAGCATACCTGTTTGAAATGGGTATATCCACAAACGACTCCTGCCCTAGGTGCCTACCTCTCTTACCCTTCCTGGAGTTAACCCATCTATGTGACTGTATCTGAGACCTTCCCCCCCTTCCTATAACTGCCATCCATCACATACTGTTGCTGTTGCAAATTCCTCATAGCTTCTGTCTCTCCAACTGATCCACTCGATCTGATAAGATTTGCATCCAACAGCATTTATGGCAGATATAATCCACGGTAACCCTTAAACCTTCTTTAAACTCCCACATCTGACAAGAAGTACATATCACTGCAAAGGCAATTTTTGCTCCTTCACAATCTACAGACCCAGAAAATAACACCATCTTATTCCTCTACAATTGCAATTATTAATGGTTCACAACTGTCTACTTTTACCTGCAGGTCTCAATTGAATTCACATTTCACAATTGGCCAAAGTGGAATTCAAAGCTGTATTCCCAGATCCACTGTGCCACAGCCTCCTCTGATTGTCTTGACACAGAGAAAGATCCAGATTGAAACAACTTAAAGCTGTTGCAATATTAGTACAGTTACTTTTGGTTGACTGTGCTGCTAGATTAAATTGATTATGAGTGACATGAGAAACGACACCTATTATACAACAAGGTTCAACGATACAAAGTCACAAGCCTTACCCGCTGCCGTTCTAGGACTATTGACTGAGGGAGGGATTCATAGCTGCCCTCTTGGTAAGCAAACGTCTCTAAGTCATCCAGCTGTGTCTTTAGCTGTATAATCAGCTCTTTCTGTTTCTGCCGTTGGGCCTCAAGTCTTTCAAGTTTTTCCCTTTCAGTCTAAGAAAAAAAAAGTCAGAATTATATTGTGTTCTTTCAAATATACATTACAATCACAGGTTCCATCCAAATTGACCAAATACTGGGAAAACTGAAGCTTTATTATTCATAAACAAATACATATTTGTAAGTTTCATGAAAACCCGAGTAATGATACGAAATCTAAAACTATTGAATGCAAAATGCAGGAATGTTATATATTGTTAGTAAATTAGGTTAAATTGGAGATGTACAGCAAAAAAGTTAAAACATAACATGTGTAGCAACATCCTAGAGGAACAATGTAATAAATGCAAACTATTGGAGCAGGATAAAACAATAATCTAAAGCAATAGTAATGTTTTCAGCTCAAAGGTTGACTTGAGACAAATCATTGCATTTTACACTTTCAATGCTGAAATGGCAAAAAACTTCAAAACAGCAGTTTTTAAATTTAAAAAAATTATAAAATACCCTTATTTTGATATTTCCAGATATGGAATGTAGAAAGCTGGAAAAAATGTCAAAGCTGCTTCACCATTTGTGTTCAAATCAGCCTTCCCCACGTTCCTCTTGAAATTCCACGTGGGATAAATATAGTGTCTTCCACCAGTTCTACACTGTCATTGTTATTACTTCACTCATCCAACTCCTTGCAACCTCAAAACTACCCTTCCTCCAATTTCACAATAGAGCAGCCTCACAAACAATGTGGAACATTATCCTCCTAGCTTTGATGTACACAATCCACCTTCTAACTGCGATCACTAACTTTTTGAGTCTGCTCCTTGAGGCATTGGACAATAAACACCACCCTGACTCAGTGTAGTTAATCACTTGTACCTCTTCTAACATTTGCTACTAAACCCATCAAATTCCTGCACCCATCAGGCTCAGCTCCACCATGAACATATGCATAACAAATCTAAGTTGGATTAGAATCCTCAACCCCAGAAATCCAACATATGACACTCAAGATGATATCACTTTGATAACGTCACTGGATTAGTATTCAAGTGGCACAATTTTATGCTCTGGGGATAAGATTTCAAATCCCTCTTGCAACTGAAGGAATTTAAATTCAATAAATAAAACCTAGAATTGGACATTAGCCTCAGTAATAATCATGAGCAATCAATTGTCAAAAAAACCCATCTTTATGGAAGGGAAAAACTGTTCACACAGCTCAAATGACTCTAGATCTAAAGCAACTTGGCTGACTTTCAACTGAACAGAAATGATCCAAACGGTTCTCAGTTCACAGCCAATTAGAGATGGGCAATAAATATTGGCTTTGTTGATGACTCCCAAGTCTCTTCAAAGAATTAAAAAATACACTTCAGCACTACACTTCCTATCTGTGCAAGCTGTGAATACCAGCAGGGCAAACCAAGTCAACAACTTGTAAACACATTCATATATTCCAATTGATGCAGCCTTGGTCCTGAGTTGGGTTTCCCTAGTAAACTGTAATCTACGTAACGGTTTGCGATAGTACAGTCATTATAAACTGCTTCTGTACCCCAACACAATCTGACAGTCTTTTTCCTAGGGTGGGGTAGTCCAGAACTAGAGGGCATGGGTTTTGGCAAAAGATATTATATATAAAAAAAGGACCTCCGGGGCAGCTTTTACATGCAGAGGGTGGTGTATGTGTGGAATGAATTGCCAAAGGAGGAGGCTGGTACAATTACAGCATTTAAAAGGCAGCTGGACGGGTATATGAATAGGAAAGGCTTAGAGGGATATGGACGAAGTGCTGGCAAATGGGACTAGATTAGGTTAGGATAACTGGTTGGCAAGGACAAGTTGGACCGGGTTTGTTTCTGTGCCGTACACCTCTATGACTATGACAGACAGTTTCAGACTGAAAACAAATTCTGAAAACAAGCCTGCAGATTGTAGGACAAGAGGAAGGAAGGAATTTAACAGTTCAAGGGAAAAAAAGGTTGATAAAAATTAACTTGAAAATAAAACATCGTAATTAACATCAAGGGTCCTGAAACATGCTTATATAGGGCAAGCAAAGTTTGGTTTACAGCTGTGGGTTACAGAGGACTACCAACATCCTGGGGGACAAGAAATTTCCTAATGCTCTTGGGTGGGGGTGGTGGGGGGGAGAAACTAATGCAGCAGGGGGATGGGAAACTGAATTTTAGTTCTAGTGAACTAGAGGTTAAGGGTAATGTGGTCAGGAATAGGTTTACAAGGTTGCGAGAAGGCACTGGCAATCAGAATGGTGGTTTGCAACGTGCATACTTCAAATGCCAGGAGCATCCGGAATAAGGTGGGTGAACTTGCAGCATGGGTTGGTACTTGGGATTTTGATGTTGTGGCCTTTCTGAGACATGGTAGAGGAGAGCCAGGGATGGTTATTGCAGATTCTGGGATTTAGATATTTCAGCAAGAACAGATATGATGGTTAAAAAGAGGATGGTGGGGGGGGGCATTGTTAATCAAGGGGTGTATTACAGCAGCTGAGACAACATTTGAGGACTCATCCACTGAGGTAGTTTCGGCTGAGGTTAGAAACGGAAAAGCAGAGGTCAACCTGTTGGGAGTTTTCTATAGGCCTCTGAATTGTTCCAGGGGTATAGAGGAAAGAATAGCAATGACGATTCTCGATAGGAGCGAGTGTAACAGGTTGTTATGGGGGACTTTAACTTCCTCAATATTGACTGGGAATACTATAGTTCAAGTAGTTAAGATGGGTCAGTTTTTGTTCAATGTGTGCAGGAGGGTTTTCTGACATAGTATGTAGACAGGCCAACAAGGGGAGATGCTATATTGGATTTGGTACTAGAGAATGAACCCGGCCACGTCTTAGATTTGAAAGTAGGTGAGCACTTTGGTGATAGTGACCATAATTCCATTATGTTTATAATAACAATGGGCACAGATAGGTATATGCTGCAGGGAAAGTTTTATCTGGGGGAAAGGGCAATTATAATGCGATTAGGCAAGATGTAGGATGCACAGGATGGGGAAGGTAACTGCAGGGGATGGACACACTTGAAATGTGGAGCTTATTCAAGGAACAGTTACTATGGGGTCCTTGATAAGTATGTAGCTATCATGCCCGAAATTAGATTACTTCGTGTGGAAACAGGCCCTTCGGCCCAATAAGTCCACACCGACCCGCCGAAGCGCACCCACCCATACCCATTCCCCTACATTTACCCCGTTGAGAGGGAGCCTTCGTTTACTAAGAAAGTTGAAGCTCTTGTCAAGAGGAGGAAGATGACTTACATGGGGATAAGTCGTCAAGGCTCAGTTAGGGGACTTGAGAGTTATAAGTTAAGAAAAGATCTAAAGAGAATGCTAAAAAGAGCCAGGAGAGGACCTGAGAAGTTATTGGCAGATAGGGTTAAAAATCACACAACACCAGGTTATTGTCCAACGGCACTAGCTCATGCTTCCAAATAAACCTGCTGGACTATAACCTGGTATTGTGTGTTTTTTAATCTTATACACCCCAATCCAATGTCTCCAAATATTGGCGGATAGGATCAAGAAAAAACCCTAAAGCCTTCTCTAGGTATATCAGGGGTAAGAGAATGACTAGAGTAAGATTAGGGCCAAACATAGTAGTGGAAGGTTGTGTGTGGAATCGGAGGACATAGGGGAAGTACTTAATGAATACCTTTCATCAGTATTCACATTTTAAAAAGGGCAATGTTAGTCAAAATACAGAGAAATAGGCTCCAAGATGAGATGGGATTAAGGTTGACAAACAGGAGTTTTTAGCAATCTTGGAAGATCTGAAAATAGATAAGACCCCTGGGCCAGGTAGGATTAACCTCGGATTCTCTGGGAAGTCAGGGAGGAGATTGCACAGCCTTTGGCTTTGATCTGTATGTCATCATTGTCAACAGAAGTAGTGCCAGAGGACTGGAGGATAGCAAATATTGTTCCCCTATTTAAAGGGAGTTGGGACAACCCTGGGTAATTATAGGCCACTGAGCCTTACTTCGGTTGTGGGTAAGATGTTGGAAAGGGTTAAAAGAAATAGGATTTATTATCTGGAAAGGAATAATTTGATTAGGGATAGTCGACACTGTATTGAGAAGGGTAGGTCATGCCTCACTAACTTTATTGAGTTCTTTGAGAAGGTGACAAAACAGGTTGATTAAAGTAAAGTGGTTGATGTGGTGTATATGGACTTCAGTTAGGTGTTTGATAATGGTTCCACACAGTAGGCTATTGCACAAAATACAGAGTTTTGGGATTGAAGGGGACACAGTGGTTTGGATCAGAAATTGGCTAGCTGAAGGAAGACAGAGGGTGGCGGTTGATGGAAAATGTTCATCCTGGAGCTCAGTTGCCAGTGGTGCTCTGCAAGGATGTTTTGGGGCCACTGCTGTTGTCATTTTTAAAAATGATCTGGATGTGAGCGTAGAGAGTGGGTTAGTAAATTTGCGGATGACACTAAGGTAGGCAGAGTTGCAGATAGTGCCGAAGGATGTGGTGGGTACAGAGGGACATGAATAAGATGCAGAGCTGGGCTAAGTGGCAAATGGAGTTTAATGCGAAAAAGTGAGGCAATTCACTTTGGAAGAAGTAACAGTAATGCAGAGTACTTGACTAATGGTAAAATTCTTGGCAGTGTAGATGAACAGAGAGATCTCGGTATCCTGGTGCATAAATCCCTGAAAGTTGCCACCCAGGTTAATAGGGTTAAGAAGGCATGTGGTGTGTTGGCGTTTATTGGTAGGGGGAATGAGTTTCGGAGCCATGAGGTCATACTTCAACTGTACAAGCCACTGGTAAGGCTGCAACTGGAGTATTGCATGCAGTTCTGTCACCGCATTACAGGATAGATGCGGAAGCTTAGGAAAGTGTTCAGAAGAGATTTACTGGAATGTTACCTGGTATGGAAGAAAGGCCTTACAAGGAAAGCCTGAGGGAACTGAGGCTGTTTTCACTGGAGAGAGGAATGTTGAGAGGTGACTTAATTGAGACATACAAGATAATCATAGGGTTAGATAAGGTAAACAGCGAGAGTCTTTTTCCTCAGATGGGGAAGGCTAACATGAAGGGACATAGATTTAGGACAGATATTAGGGGTAGTTTCTTCACTCTGTAGTAGGGACATGGAATGGCCTGCCTGCAACAGTAGCAGACTCGCCGACGTTAAGGGCATTTAAATGGGCATTGGACATACATATGGATAATAATGGAATGGTGTAGGTTGGATGGGCATCAGATTATTTTCACAGGTCAGCACAACATAGACCGCTACAGTGTTCGGCCTCAATGTACATGTAAGATATGCAAGGACCAAATGGACAAGTGATATTTCTGGTAGTTCTTGAACAATGCAAATTCATCTATTACTTTTTGGCCAAAGTTGGTTCAAACATCAGTTTCTGTACATGCTTTACCAGCAAATTTCAACTCGGCCACATTAACAACCTCTTGGCAAAAAACATTAACTTTCTTGCCATTGAATGGATTACCATGTTCTATAATGAGGTTTCCTTGTGTATCCTATGGCAGCATTCCGTCCAAACAGCCAATCGCTAAAGACTTCCACAGGTGGCCAAACAACAAATGAAAGCCACTTAGATCAAAATGACAAGCCTTTTCATATAGCAAGATAACAGTTGGATTATGAATTAAAATAGATGCTGAAATTTGTTTCACTCAAACCATTTTAAAATCTTAAAATATATTTTTATTGAAAAACAGATTTTTAAAATATTACAACAAATACAAAACAATACAATTCAAAACAATACAAAGAACAAACATTTAAAAAACCCAAACATGGCCTGATGTACAAATATATATTAAAATATAAAAACCACAACTAAATAAATAATAACTAACATCAAAATAATAAATAATAATACACCTCAGCAAAACAAAACACTAACTCTCAAATATCGCGAGCACTAATTTTCACATTCATACGTTCGCAGATCCCCCCCTCTGAATACTGAACTCTTTAAGCACAATCATTACAGATATTAAAATTAATTTTGAAAAGTGATTTTAAGGTCATTAAAAGTTAAAACATTGTACAAATACAAAAGTTATTTTGCAGGGTCAGATCTATTGCTCAGTAATAATCACTCAGATGGCCTTTAAATATCCAGCTACACTTGATCAAACAGCAACCTGACAGCACAAGAAAAGGAACATCTTGCCACATCAACTGACTTCAATGATTATTGGCACCGGATGTCAGGGCCACACAGCTAAAAAGTTGATGTGGTGAGAACTTCCCCTTTTCAACAGAGCTTACTATCAAAAGGACTGCATTACCTGGCCACCTGTTACTTAATGCAAAGTACAAAACATTCTTTTTTTAATAAAAGGCACAATTATCAGTAATCTATATTAAATCATTAAACTTTAAATATAAACTTACCAAACCTTCCTGTTGGTTAGGCAGGATCAAAACAAAAATAGAAGATTAGATTAATTTTAATTTGTAGCAATCATTTAATTTCTTCTAAATTTCTGCTGCTTTAAGTCAGCAATCTCAGCATTATCCTGTCTCACTGAACTTTTTATTCCAAATTAAATTATGCTACGTGGGTAAAATTTTCAATTCTTTACCTGTATATAAACCAAACCAGAAAACTCGGCCCTGTGCAAAATTGAACAGCTGTTGGCAATTGTCTGCTATACTAGTCAGCAACAATCCTAAAGAGTACATTTAGAATTGATTTGTATCTCGTATAAATTACTTGTTTAATCAAAAGAATGTTGCAAGTTATGGCTCCTTGGATTTCTATGTAAATATCATAATTTAAAAATTAAGCAAAGTTGAAAATTTTGGAAACCTGTCACTTGAGATTTTTGAATATGGTTTATGATGCTCTCCCAAATATCACGTGCATGTATAACATGTCACAGCAATTCTAAAGTAGGCAGGTTGCTTTGCCATTGCTATTGAAGACAAAGTAATGGAAAACTTGTCACTTGTCTCCTATATAAATAAGTGAACAGACTAATATCACAATGGTCAGGTATCACTATGATGAAGTAATCACATGGAGGAAAGAGTGCAGCCAGCATACAAACATTGTTAACTACATTCAGAACACTGTCTTAATACTAAATGCCAAGTGCACACTTGACCTGCCTTCCCTTTTCACAGTTGCAGACTAATATCGGTGCTTTCCAGCTTTGTAAATATCTTGGATTTTCTAATCTTTTAACTTTATATTGTAGTGTAGGTAATGCAAGCTCTTGCTTTCACCATTTAACAGCATACTTGTAGTTACAATTTTAATACATTTGCAAAGATGCAAAATCTGCATCAAAACACCTGCTTTCACAAGGCCAATACTGACTTGTATAATTGTTAAAAGAATTACTTTGTTCATCCTAGTGAAATATTATACATTCTAAAATTAATTAAATCTATTCATTCAAAAAAGCAACAAACATGGTATAATTCCCTTGAGAATCCCAGTGTAAACTCATATCCCGTACTGAAAATATTTTCTGTACGAGTTCAATTACTCAAAAAAAAAATTGTACCAGTGGAACTGATATATAGTTTTGCACAAACAAAAAACTGATGACAGATAATCGAATAGCTAGTAACGACAAAATTTTATACATGGACACTCTGGACCCACATATTTCTAGATGAAATGTCTACTTTTATGTCGTCTTTTTGAAATTCAGTCGAATAATGACCAGTAAGTATGCTCATACAGGAAGGAGCTACATCAAATGGCAGGAAAGAGAGGTATTAGAGGTAGTCCGGAGAAAGGTCACCAGACTGTTCTTCATTAGAAAAATTCTTCAAAGGCAAGATTAGTCATAGAGCTGTACAGCACTGAAATACATCCTTCGGTCCAACTCGTCCATGCTGTCCAGATATCCTAAATTAATCTAGTACATCTTTCCTGAACCCTTTCAAGTTTCACAACATCCTTCCTATAGTAGAGAAGCCGGAATTGCACTCAGTATTCCAGAAATGGCCAAACCAATGTCTTGTACAGCCGGAACATGACCTCCAAACCCTTATGCTCAATGCACTGACCAACAGAGGCAAGTATATCAAATGTCTTCGTCACTATCCTGTCTAATTGCAATACCACTTTCAAGGAACTATGAATCTGCACTCCAAGGTCTCTTTGTTGAGCAATACTCCCCAGGATCTTACCATTCAGTGTACAAGCCCTGTCCTGATTTGCCTTCCCAAAATGTAGCACCTCACATTTAAACTAAACTCCATCTGCCACTCCTTGGCCCATCTGATCAAGGTCCTGTTGTACTTGGGGAGGTAACCTTCTTCGCTGTTCACTACACCTCCAATTTAAGTGGGTTGGCCTGGGCTCATTTGGAGTTTGGAAAAGCACCTTATTAAAACATTCAAGATTTTTAGACAGCTTGAAAGAGTAGATGCAGAGGTTATAAGAAATAGGAAATGTAGGAGGCCATTCAACTCCTTAAGTCTACTTCAAGTCCGATTCAAAACAATCACAGCTGATCGTCACTTCTCACATCCACTTTGCTGCCCTTGGCTCATAACCTTTGATTCCCTACTGATCAAGAAAAGGTCTATCATTGCCTTAAAAAAACACAAAGACACTGTTCCTTCTCTCTGGCAAGAGAGTTTAAAGGCTCAACCCTCAAGAAATTCTTCATCTCAGTCTTAAATTGGCCCCATTAATTCTCAGACTATGCCCTCTAATCTTAGATACTCCCATGAAAGAAAACATTCTTTCAGGATTTACCCTGTAAAGCCCCTTAAGTACCCTATATGTTTCAATGAGACCATTTTTCATTCTTTTGAATTGCAACGAGTAGAACTCAACCTTTTCTCATATCAAGTTAAAAACCACACAACACCAAGTTATAATCCAACAGGTTAATTGAAAGCATTGGTTTCAGAGTGTTGCTCCTTCATCAGGTGGTTGACGAAGGAGCAGCGCTCCGAAAGCTAGTGCTTCCAGTTAAACCTGTTGGGACTATAACCTGGTGTTGTGAGATTTTTAACTTTGTACACCCCAGTCTAACACCGGCATCTCCAAATCGTTTCTCATACTGGGGATTATCCCGGTGAATCTTCTAGGAACTACCTCCAATGAAATAATATATTTTCTTCAATAAGGGTATCAAAACTGCTCACATTAATCCAGATGTGGTATCAGCAGCACTTTGCACGGTTGTAAGACTTACCCACCCTTACACTACAAATCCCTGGAAAGAAAAAGGGCCAACATTCCATTAGCCTTCCCAACTAGCTGCGGCATCTGTGTGCTAGCTTTTTAGTTTTGTGAAAAAGTACACCAAAGTCTCTTTCGGTTACAGCTTTTGTAGTGTTTCTGTATTTAAATAAAATAACACTTTTGTTTTACCTTCCAAAATTAACTTTACATCTTCCATCATTATATTCCACTTACTAACATTTTGCCTACTTACTCAACCTGTTAATCTCTCTCTGAACATGCCTTTCTACATATTTTAAAAAGGTTATTTTCCGTTGTGGAAGGATTTTGGATCCAAAGGCATAAACTCAGAGTAAGGGTCATCCAGGGACGGAAATGACAAGGAATTTCTTCTCTTGAAATGACAGCAAATTTGAGGGATTCTTTAATGCAGTGGACTGTTGAGGCTGCATCATTAAGTATACTCAAGCTGGATGGCCTGAACGATATGCATTTTATTACAGTAAGTCTTCAATCAAGGACATCAAAATAGAGATAGGTCAGGTTAGCTGATTTGGCATTTTTTAAACATACTAAGTTACAAACTGGTAAGCAGAAGATTGGGGATGGTGGTGGAGGAAGTGAAACGGCCCATATCATTGACACGCTGGAGATGAGTTTCAGCACTTCAAATTTGTTAGTAGCTGGCTGCGATTGTCAACTTCCTATCATTTAATTCCGAAGAAAATTGGACTTGTGGGAAAAATGACTTGTCTTCAAATCTAAATGGACTTTTTAAGAAAGGTGAATTCTATAATAGGTTGAATGAAAATGATGTCTCTTACCGCATTGTCCAGCTGCTGCCCGTCCAGACCCCGGGTGATAAAAGGTTGTGGACAGCCTTTGAAGGCGAAGTCCTCCAGCTCCTTCAACAGTCGCTCCTTCTCATCACTCTGCGCATTGACGATCTGCTTGAGGCGGAACTGGACCTGGGCGAAATGCGAGGTGAGGGCGAGCAGTGAGGAGTTCAGCAGCTCCTGCTCGCTCTCCAGCCGCTGCATCTTCTCCGCCATCACCGCCACCCCAGCGCCGCCGCATACCAGGCCTACCTCGGTGGGGACGGCAGCCCTCTCCGTCTCCTCGGGGCTAGCCACCGCTCCCACCGGAGCCCAGCGCTCCCCCGACAGCCTCTCAGAGTCCGACAGAGAGCTGTCGTCCATCCTGAGCCGCTTGATATGGTCAGCTCTTACCGCAACTTCAAAACATCCTGAGGATAGCCGCCATCTTGCGAGAGCAACGCACCTGACGTCGGCGACCTGACGTCACCAGGTGAGCGCCCGGAATGTTCCAGAAACAGATTCCAGTCAGTTTGGAACAAACGTTGGCGACGACAACAGCAGCTTTTCTTTAGGCTTTCAAAACATACTTGAATAGCTACCTGAAGAATAAGCATTTGCGGGGGCGTGGGGTTCTGACAGGGTTGTTACAGATAAGATGGACTGAATGGCCTCCTGCGCTGCAGCCTTGCTATGTTAAGAAGGGTGGAATTCCTTTGAATTTGGTCGTAAGAAAGGTAGACTAACAGCAGTATTCTCTCACAGTGAGACTTCCCAGCACTGAGGTTGCAAATCACTCAGGACCAGCAGCCCTAGACAGAGTATGTCATTGTAGATAAGTTTAATCAACCTGCTCAGGCATGTTATGACGTGCCTCTGGACTCAAACAAAGCCCTTTTGGCCCAAAGGTGGATACACAATCATGATGCTACAAGAACTGTCATTGACGTTTGTATGTGTGCTAAAGCAAAGCAGCTGTTCTATTTGTCATAGATGGCAGGGGGCTCCCTGGAGAGCAGTGTAAATACTTTAAGAATGTCCTCCAAACATCCCTTAACAGGTCAAAAATACCGGCTAACTTACGGAGATGGCTTATTAAAAATGCCATTAAAACACATTGAGGAACTACGTTGGGAACATAAAGAGGCAAAGTTGAGAGTTTGAAGGAAGTGCACAAACCTTCAAACAACCATGTCAAACCAACATTTCAGGCACAACTTGCCATTTATGTGGCAGATTTTGCAGAACACATAATGGACTTATCAGCTTACTTGGAAACATCAAACTGAAGGAAAAGCAAGGCATCCTCATTCCAAAGGGACTAAGAAGAAGGCAGGTGTGCAAGTGCTTGTGGCCTGTCCTGTTTAAGCTATTCATAATGACTGCTAAGCCTGATTTTCTCCCATATCTCCTACTCATTTAATCAACTAAATTGTCATTTTTTTTCCAATGGCTATCTACTGACTAATTCCTGTTTATATTAAATTCACTTTAGTTGTGTCAGCAGCACAGACTAACATTTGCCAACATTTGTGGTTACCATGAGCTGAACCAAATATGAACCTGACATGACATTCGTAATAATGCCTTAGAGAAGGTAAAAGACAAAAGAAATTGCATATGCCGGAATCCAAAATAGACAGTCAGGAGGCTGGGAGAATACAGTAAGCCAGGCAGCATCAGGAGGTGGAGGTTACACCCAAAATGTCGATTTCTCCACCTCTTTAGAGAAGATAAAAGCCAGGCCAACATGTAGAGAGGTTAAGGAAAGAAATTAGAAGAAAGTGAGGACTGCAGATGCTGGAGATCAGAGCTGAAAAATGTGTTGCTGGAAAAGCGCAGCAGGTCAGGCAGCATCCAAGGAGCAGGAGAATCAACGTTTCGGGCATAAGCCCTTCTTCAGGAATGAGGAGGATGTGCAAAGCAGGCTCCTCCGCCCTTGAACCCCACCCATCCAATCGCCACCAGGGCAGAACCCCACTGGTCCTCACCTACCATCCCACCAACCTCCAGATACATCGTATCCACACCTCCCCCCTCACTTCCCTCCAAGGCCCCAAGGGATCCTTCCATATCCGTCACAAATTCATTTGCACCTCCACACACATCATTTACTGCATCCACTGCACCCGATGTGGCCTCCTCTACATTAGAGAGACAGGCTGCCTACTTGCGGAACGTTTCAGAGACACCTCTGGGACACCCGCACCAACCATCCCAACCGCCCTGTGGCTGAACACTTTAACTCCCACTCCCACTCCACCAAGGACATGCAGGTTCTTGGCCTCCTCCATCGCCAGACCATGGCAACATGACGCCTGGAGGAAGAGCGCCTCATCTTCCACCTAGGAACCCTCCAACCACACGGGATGAATGCAGATTTCTCCAGCTTCCACATTTACCTCGCCCACCTTATCTCAGTCCCAACCCTCGGACTCAGCACCGCCTTCTTGACCTGCAATCTTCTTCCTGACCTCTCCGCCTCCCCACCCCCTCTCCGGCCTATCACCCTCACCTTAACCTCCTTCCACCTATCGCATTCCCAACACCCCTCCCCTAAGTCCCTCCTCCCTACCTTTTATCTTAGCCTGCTTGGCACACCCTCCTCATTCCTGAAGAAGGGCTTATGCCCAAAACGTCGATTCTCTTGCTCCTTTGATGCTGCCTGACCTGCTGCGCTTTTCCAGCAACACATTTTTCAGTAAGGAAAGAAATTCCAAAGATTAGCTCTATGGTAGCTGTGTCTTCAGCTGCATATGATAGAATGAAGAATGTCAGTGATCCACAAAGTCAGGACTGGAGAGCATAGAGATCTAAGTTGGTTGGAAAACTAGAGGATACAGAGAAGGGAAGGCTTGAAGAATGGAGGGATTTCAAGCATGAGAATTTCCTTGTAAATTGAGAGCACTGCCAAAATGTGAGGCAAAGGGATATTGGGTAGACATTAGGATCCAGCCAACGGGTATTTGGGTATACTCAAATTTGAAAAATGGGAGGTTGAAGCTGACCTTCAGAGCATTGGAATAGTTGATTCTAGAAGTAATAAATATTAAAATGAAGCTTCAGCAGCAGCTGGGCTCAGGCAGGAAGTGTGATACACAATGTAATAGAAATGGAAGTAGGCAATCTTCATGATAGAGCAGATGTAGAGTCAGAAGCTCAACTTAAGGTCAAATTGTATGCCTGGACTATAAGCAGATTGTGATTGATTGAACCTCCATAATATATTGTGATGAAGATATTCAGTGCAAGTGCTAAAACATTGCACATGTTTAGACAATTGCTAGGGAGAGGGGTGGAATTGTTGGTTAACTAACAAAGTTTATGGCAAAGACCAAAGACAATGGCTTCATTCTTCGTAATATTTAATTGAGGAAATTTCTGCTCATCTAATATTGGATATTAGATAATCAATGTGACCAATCGGAGGAAGTGGAGACATCGGCAGATGCAGTGCTGAGTTGAACTGTGTCTTGTTAAGGTTAACATAAAATTTGTTGTGTTTTAGGATGATGGAACTGAGGGGCAACTTGTGAATGAAAAAAAAAGCAGAGGATTAATAATATATCATTTGGGAATTCCTGACATAATTGAGCCATTGCAAAAAATGTTATGATGTTGTGGCTACAAATTGACAGGTAGGAATAGAACATGTGAGGGAATTCCTATTCTGCAATAAAGGAGGTGTAGTGGAGCCTTGTGTGATCAGTTGGGCCAAAGGCTGCAGCCTGGTTTAAAGAAAAAGAGAAATAGTTTATCACAATCCAAATCAGTCCTACTTTGTTAGTGTATTAATTTAAAATGGCAAATCCCTTGTACTATAAAGGTTTGATCATGTGACCTAATGTCTCTTTATGTGGTTGGCTGTCATACTTCATTTTATGGTAATCCTGCAAGGCACCTTGGCGTGTTTTATAATGTTAAAGGAGTTAGAATTGTTGGTGTCATTATTTCTTCTGTTTTTACTAATGATGAAGACCTTTACTATTGGAAATCAACTTTCTGATTTTTTTTATTTTGTCTCCAGTTTGATGATGAACTAGACCATGTTCTTGTGCAAGGAAGCAAGGTTCTTTACAGATTACAAAGCATTTTTACATATTTTCTATGGCAAGGCTATGCAATCACAAGAGAGAAGCAAACCCAATTGAGTTGTCAAGGATCTTGATCAGATGAGCCAAAGGGCCAAGGAGTGTCAAATGGAGCTTAATTTAGTTAAATGTGAGGTGCATTTCAGGAAGGCAAATCAGAGTAAGACTTATATACTTAACGGTAAGGTCCTGGGGAGTTTTGCTGAACAAAAAGACCTTGAAGTACAGATTCATAGTTCCTTGAAAGTGGAGTTGCAGGTAGACAGATAGTGAAGAAGACGTTTGGTATGCATGCCTTTATTGGCCTGTGTATTGCGTATAGGAGTGAGAGGTCATGTTGTAGCTCCAGCTCATTGGTTAGGCCACTTTTGGAATACAGGACTGAGTGCAGTTCTGATCTTCCTGCTGTAGGAAGGATGTTGTGAAACTTGAAAGGGTTCAGAAAAGATGTACAAGGATGTTGCCAGGGTTGGAGGGTTTGAGCTATAAGGAGACACTGAGGCTATTTTCTCTGGAATGTCGGAGACTAAGGGGTGCCCTTATATAGGTTTATAAAGTCATGAGGGGCATGAATAGGATAAATGCCCAAGATCTTTTCCCTGGGGTGGGGAAGTCCAGAGTTAGCGAGCATAGTTTTAAGGTGATGGAGAAAGATATAAAAGGGACTTAAGGGGCAACCTTTTCACGCAGAGGTCCATACGTGTATGGAATGAACTGCCCAGAGCAAGAGGTGGCAGCTGAAATAATTATAACATTTAAAAGGCACCTGGATGGGTATGTGAATAGGAAGGGATTAAAGGGATAAGTGCCAAATTCTGGGAAATGGGACTAAATTAGTTCGCGATAATCTGGTTGGCCAAAGGGTCTGTTTCCATTCTGTATAGCTCTATGAATGTATGATGCATGACAGTAATGCCTTGAATGTCAAGAGACAATGGTTAGATTCTCTTTTGTTAGATATGATGTGGAGGTGCCAGTGTTGGACTGGGGTGGACAAAGTTAAAAATCACGCAACACCAGGTTATAATCCAACAGGTTTATTTGGAAGTACAAGCTTTCAGAGCGCTGCTCCTTCATCAGGGAGCTAGTAGGGCAGGATCATAGGGCACAGAATTTATTGTAATCAAAGTGTCATACAACTGATGTGAAGTACGAAAGAAACCTAGATTGTTATTAAGTTTTTAATCACATAGAATGATATTGCAGAGTTTGAATGAGTAATATGTAAATATCTTGTCTGAGCTGAGATGTCACTTTTGTTTATAAAACCTTAAGTTATCTCAGGACTGTGACTTGAAAGAAGTTCTGGGATTTACATATTAAGCACGAAACCTGCATCCTCATTCTCAGTGTTTAAAGACTATGAGACATAGGAGTGGAAGCAAGGCCATTCGGCCCATCGAGTCCACTCCGTCATTTAATTATGGCTGATGGGCGTTTTAATTTCCTTATCTGCACTCTCCCCATAGCCCTTAATTCCTTGCGAGATCAAGAATTTATCAATCTCTGTCTTGAAGATACCCAATGTCTGGTCTCCACTATGTTCCATGCCAATGAATTCCACAGGCCCACCACTTTCTGGCTAAAGAACTATCTCTCTTGATTTCCGTTCTAAATTGACCCCTCTAATTTTAAGGCTGTGCCCACAGGTCCTAGTCTCCCTGCCTAACGGAAACAAATTCCCAGCGTCCACCCTTTCTAAGCCATGCATTATCTTGTAAGTTTCTATTAGATCTCCCCTCAACCTTCTAAACTCTAATGAATACAATCCCAGGATCCTCAGCCAATCATCATAGGCCTACCATTCTAGGGATCATCAGTTTGAATCTCTGTTGGAGTCGCTGCACAGCCACTATGTCTTTCCTGAGGTGTGGGACACAAAATTGGATACAGTATTCTAAATGGTGTCTAACTAGAGCTTTATAAAGTCTCAGAAGCATGTCGCTGCTTTTATATTCCAACCCTCTTGAGATAAATGACAACACAACATTTGCTTTCTTAATCACAGACTCAACTTGCAAATCAACCTTTAAAGAATCCTGGACTAGTAATCCCAGATCCCTTTGTACTTTGGTTTTATGAATTTTCTCACCGTTTAAAAAATAGTCCATGCCTGTATTCTTTTTTCCAAAGTGCAAAACCTCACACTTGCTCACATTAAATTTCATCAGTCATTTCCTGGACCACTCTCCTAAACTGTCTAAATCTTTCTGCAGCCTCCCTACCTCCTCAGTACTACCTGCCTGTCCACCTAACTTCTTATCATCAGCGAACTTCACCAGAATGCCCGCAGTCCCTTCATCCAGATCAATAATATATAAAGTGGACAGCTGTGGCCCCAACAATGAACCCTGCGGAACCCCACTTGTCATCAGCTGCCATTCCGAAAAAGAACCTTTTATCTCCACTCTCTGCATTCTGTCAGACAGCCAATCTCCAATACATGCCGGTAACTCACCTTGAACACCATGGACTCTCACCTTATTCAGCAACCTCCCGTGAGGCACCTTATCAAAGGCCTTTTGGAAGTCTAGATAGATAACATCCACTGGGTTTCCCTGGTCTAACCTACTTGTTACCTCTTCAAAGAATGCTAACAGATTTGCCAGGCATGACCTCCCCTTACTAAATCCATGCTGACTTGTTCTAATCCGACCCTGCACTTCTAAGAATTTAGAAATCTCATCCTTAATGATGGATTCTAGAATTTTACCTACAACTGAGGTTAAGCTAATCGGCCTATAATTTTCCATCTTTTGTCTTGATTCTTTCTTGAACAAGGGGGTTACAACAGCGATTTTCCAATTGTCTGGGACTTTCCCTAACTCCAGTGATTTTTTGAAAGATCAAAGTCAGCGCCTCTGCTATTTCATCAGCCACCTCTCTCAGAATGCTATGATGTAGCCTATCAGGGCCAGGAAATTTATCGATTTTTAGATAAATTTATCGATTTTTAGATACCTGGTCAGGTCCACGCCCCTCTACGACTACGTGGTCAGGTCCATGCCCCCCTACGACCTACCCTCCCATCCTGGCACTTACCCCTGCCACCGCAGGAACTGTAAAACCTGTGCCCACACCTTCTCCCTCACCTCTATCCAAGGCCAAGGAGCCTTTCACATCCATCAAAGTTTTACCTGCACATCCACTAATATCATTTATCGTATCCGTTGCTCCCGATGCAGTCTCCTCTACATTGGGGAGACTGGGCGCCTCCTAGCAGAGCGCTTTAGGGAACATCCCCGAGACACCCGCACCAATCAACCAAACCGCCCTGTGGCCCAACATTTCAACTCCCCCTCCCACTCTGCCGAGGACATGGAGGTCCTGGGCCTCCTTCACCGCCGCTCCCTCACCACCAGATGCCTGGAGGAAGAACGCCTCATCTTCCGCCTCGGAACACTTCAACCCCAGGGCATCAATGTGGACTTCAACAGCTTCCTCATTTCCCCTTCCCCCACCTCATCCTAGTTTCAAACTTCCAGCTCCGCACTGTCCCCTTGACTTGTCCGGACTTGTCCGACCTGCCTAGCTCCTTTTCCACCTATCCACTCCACCCTCTCCTCCCTGACCTATCACCTTCATCTCCTCCCCCACTCACCTATTGTACTCTATGCTACTTTCTCCCCACCCCCATCCTCCTCTAGCTTATCTCTCCACGCTTCAGGCTCTCTGCCTTTATTCCTGATGAAGGGCTTTTGCCCGAAACGTCAATTTTGCTGCTCGTCGGATGCTGCCTGAATTGCTGTGCTCTTCCAGCACCACTGCTCCAGAATCTGGTTTCCAGCATCTGCAGTCATTATTTTTACCTTACTGTACAAATAAGTCAATGGTTAACAATGTTGTAGTAGAATTATAAACGAGAAAGTGTAATTTATTAAACTAAAAAAATGTCAGCACCACTTCTGCCCTCTATATTCAAATTCTGGAAATCCTATCAGTGTAATAGTTCGAATGCTAAGTAAAAACCAACAAATATTTTTTCATAGAGACCATCTTTCTTATCAGACAACAACTAAACGTATTATTGAAAAGATGTCTGTTTTAAAATATTGGGCACGAAGTCGTTGAAAGGGAAGTTTGAAAAAACTACATTTCTAGCTGCTCTGCGGATGTGCTGAATGAAACCATCGCACTGCACCTCTCAAAAACAATCAGCTTATCTTTAACCATCAAATTTGTCCACACCTAACAGTAGGAAAGATGATTTAACAGCCTTTGATACTGCCAGACAATTTGATCGATCTTGATAATTTCCTGTTGTGGTTTCCGACTGATGTAATTAGTACAGTTAGCGAGTTGACAGTTTCCAATCTAGCAAAATGATTGTTTTGATCAATGACGTGGGTTGGCAGTTTACAAAACCGAAGTTTACCAGATAATTCACAAACAAGAAAAATAGTGTTTATCTCATGTCTTGTTTTAACTTTAAACAGGGTTTATGACCTTAAATGTTTTTCTAGTAATTTTTTTTGTGTATGACTAGTACTTTTTATATAAATTCGGGGATGGTATGATGGCTCAGTGGTTAGCGCTGATGCCTAACATTGCTAAGGCAATGGGTTCAATACCAGCGTCTTGTGCGGGTTTCCTCCGGGTTCATCTCACAGTCCAAAGATGTGTAGTTAAGGTGTATTAGCCATGTGAAATGTGGGGTTGGGCAGGGGTGGGATACTCTTCAGAGATTCGGTGTGAACTTGTTGGGTCAAATGGCCTGTCCCCACACTAGGGATTTTATGTTATCGATTGTTTACGAAAACTATTCAGACAAATTTATAGTCCGGTTTAAAAATAGTTCGATTTAAAAATAAAATCGAATCAGAAATTACCATGCTTGGAACGGACCCTATTCTGCTCGAAAACAGTTTCAGATTTTACTGGGCCTTGTACATGTATCCTCGTTGAGAGAAGGCGCGGTGCTTCCGTGTTTTTTTTTAAATATCGAGAGGTTTGCGCTTCAATCTTGTGTATGTTAATTCAGAGCCCTCCTACGAGCGGTTTCATTGACTCGTTGGTTATGTCACTTCGGCGTAAATAACTTTTTGAATCAACGTGAAAAATTAAACTTTTAAAGAGATTTCAGGTTGAGAATAAAAAAGGCAACTCCTTTTGGCAAATTTCTGTGCACATAATGGATATATCTTACCTGCTTGACAACTTTAATGTTATCTAATTTTGTTTATGAGTACTTTCATTAATACATAATGTAATTGATTTTTAAAGAAGTGGGGTCCTAGAGACTTTATTTAACAAGGAGCGCTGGTTTGTGGAAGCCGAAGCAGGAATTTGTTTTCGAATATGTTTAACCAATAGATGAGACAGAACGGTAGGGGTCACGTTCGCTGTAAGGCTGAGTCTTTCACTCTGGTGTGGATTTGGCAGCTCCGATGATGGAGGGCAGCGGTTGGCTGCCGCTCTGGCTTTCCATTTCAGTCTGGGACGAGAGTTTTTGGCTGCCCCACAATGTCAGCAGGGCACAGCTGGAAAATTCGCAGGATCCAGTGTACCCCCGGCTTAAGGATTTGTATTTTATTCTCCCTTGGACCTGGGCGATCTACGTATTGCGGCTTCTGTTTGAAAGGTAATGGGGGAAAAGAGAGAAAGGAAAATACACTCTGGGCGAATGTACGCTGGCTTTCTTTCTTGACAAACCGGCACTTCCTTTAATAAAATGTTTACACATTTCTAATGATGTGAAAGTAATTTATTTGGTAATTTGACTTTAAGCGGCCGTCTAACCGCTCGCCCCCAAAAGATAGCTATCCTCATGTTTTAAAAAAGAAAGGCTGGGTCAATCGGAACTTCCAACTTCTCAAATGTGCTGGCAGTATTCTGCCGACAGACGTCGCCAGGCAATTGTAGTTCTGACACATTGTCCATGGTTCTACAACAGTTTGACATAATGCAATCCATTATGTTGGTCCTGTGATCAATCTACACGTAGTCCGACACCCCCATTCTTTCCCCCAGTCCTGCACACTTTTCCCCTTTGAGTTTATAACGTAGCTCTTATTTATTAACGATTACAGCTCGTATTAAAAAAAACTGCTTTTGGTGTAGTAAAACATCCCAAGGGTTTAATAGAAGGTTGGACACTACACCATTGAGGGAGATAGTAGCTAGGTAGTCAAAGGAGGACAGGGATTCGAGCCTATGATGCAGATATGGTTACAAAAGATCACGCATGAGCTCAGAATTTAGAGGATCAAAAAAAAAGTGCTTTTAGTGTAGTAAAACATCCCAAGACTCTCATAGAAGGTTGGACACTACATTGGGGGAGATATTAGCTAGGTAGTCAAAGGAGGACAGGGAAATTCATGGATAGAATTCTAGGAATTCGAGCCTAAGATGCTGATATGGTTACAAAAGATCACACATGAGCTCAGAATTTAAAGGATCAGAGATCTCAGGATTATAATGCTGGAGGTGTCTGGAAGTAGGGAGGGGTGACATCATGGAGGCATTTAAAAATAGTATTGCTGAAACTTGAGTCATTGTAGATTGGTGAATACAGGGTGAATGAGATTTCGTGCAGGTTAGGATAAAGTAGTGGAGTTTTGGATGCACTCAAGTTTATGGAGGACAGAAAATGAGAAGTATGAGGCATCAGTATTGGAAAAATCAAGCCTAGAGGTAGCAAAGATGTGGATGTGTTTAAAAGCAAATGAGTTGAGGTAAGGACAGGTGAGAAAAGTTGAAGATGTGGAAGCAGGTGAGCCTTGTTTTGGAATGGATTTGTGAATAAAAGCACATCTTGGGGTCAAACACAACTGAGATGGTGAGCTATTTGGTTCAATGATGTGCAGCTGCCAGGGAGATGGATGGAATTGATGGTTAGGGAGCACTGTGTTGGAGGTAAGAGACAATGGCTTCAGTTTTCCAAAATATTTTGTTGAAGGAAGTTTCTGCTCATTCAATACTGCATGTTGGGGCCAACTGCATGAAGGTTTAGAGATAATGGAGGGGTCCAGTGATGGTGAGGGTGTTTTTTGGAAACTACTGTGTTTTCAGAGGATGTCACCAATGGGTTAATTTAGATTAAAATCGAAAGGGGTCAATGATAGATCAATGATAGGCCAATGGAAGAGAAACTATTGCTGATCATTCTCTGATTATAGCTGGATAATTACTGAATGGAGACAAATAAGTGTGGTCCCATTAAGCTGGTTTATGGAGGAGGGCTATTTGGAGAGGATGATGCGATTAACATGACAAAGGCTGCCAACATGTTGGAGAAATTTAAGGAGGAATGCAAAGTCCATAGTCAGAAAGGTTGTCCAAAGTTAAAAATCACACAACGCCAGATTATAGTCCAATGGATTATAGACCATTTGGAAGTACTGGATTTTGGAGCTCCAAAAACTAGTGCTTCCATTTGAACCTGTTGGACTATAACCTGGTGTTGTGTGATTTTTAACTTTGTACACCCCAGTCCAACACCGGCATCTCCAAATCAGAAAGGATGTCATTTGCCACTTTGATCAGGTCCGTTTCAGTATTGCAGCAGGAATAAACACCTGAACTGGAGCAATTCAAACATGGAATTTCAGGAAACGTGGGCATAGATTTGAAAAATGAAACCACCTTCAAGAACTTTGGAGAGGAAAGGAAGGTTGAAAGTAATAAAAGATGCAATTTATGTTAAGTGATATTTTATTTTCCTATAGAAAATGTGTCATGAAAGTCCAAGCACCTTGTTTTTCATAAAGTTAATCGAAAGAAACTTAGTAAAAATATTCTACATTGTAGTTACATTTAAACTGCTAAACAGCTAATAATAATTTGTTGTTCAGTGGTGATTATTGTTAGAAGGTGTTATTTCCATTGCAGTGTTTTTCCCCATCTTCTCTGCTACTCACTTGCCTAAAGATATTGACTGTATACAACTAATTGAATACTCTGTACCTTTCCCATATGCTCATTTATTTGCATGCAATAAAATAGCTTGGTTGAATGTTAGAGCATTACAGCCAAATTTGATTCCATCCACCCAAGCTCCATGCACATATTTTGCCAGAACCCAATTCCTGAATAGTAATCATAAAACAATCTGGGCCTTCTAAGCTCAGATACTTTTGGATAAACATGCTAATTCACCGGGAGCAATGTGTGAAGTTTATAAAGATGGTAAAGTCAGGGTATATACATGACTACATCATGATTTCAAAATACACACATTGGATAAATAAGTATCCACATAACATTGAATGTTTTCCTTTTGCTTCAGAAAGTATATGAGATGTATATGGATGAGACTATTACTCAGGTGGCAACACAGCAATGATGGGCTTAAACATTGGTAGCTGTACATGGAGATGTCATGGTTCCAAATTTAGTTTAGTGATTAGGATTAAAATACAGACTTAAATAGAAATTTAGTTAAATTCAAGTTAATCGGGAAGTACACAAGATAAGTTTCCGTTCTGTGCTTTGTTCGCTGGTTTAAAAATTGGGAGAGATCCACTATCCTACATGTTATGATTGTACAGCCAAAATTGCTTCCACTGTCTCAGGGCAGACAAGTAAATGCTGCTTGGGTGAGAAGCACTTCACCCTTTATTCAGTGAGTGCTGAGGCTAATTGTTTTGTTGGTCTGGTGAAGATCAGCTGACACTGCACAGACTAGAAATAAAACTTAGGACCTTCCTGCTCCCGATGACTCACTCACTAATTGTGCAAAATTCAATAATCCATGAAAGACACTTGTCAGTAATTTTCTATGAAGATACGCATAAAAACTGAGAACTGAGCCTCCAGTGAAAAGCCTCCTGCTTCTGACCAATAGTGACCTACCCCATGTAAAAAGAGTACTGTTAAGTGGCACTTTATACTTTTGAATGAGCTATCCAGTTCTTTGCTTTTCCAATACCTTTAGCAAATCACACTTGTACCTCTCCATGGTTTTGACATCCTATATATGGTAGGATTCTCAAAAAGGAATCTATATATATAAGGGGACCTAAGCGATATATTAATTTTACATTAAAATTCTTGACTTGGCTACTTGTGCCTTGCAATGCAAAAATACAGGATCGTACTTTTTCTCCCCTTAATGAATTTGAATTTCTTCTATGCTGTCAAGGGATTTTCTGGGCTGAGACTTAGGCAGAGAAAACTGAAAGCTCAATTCCCCTAGCACAAGGTTACTTAGTACAGTAACACAAACAAATATCGGTGTAGGTTGTGCTGTAAGCTGATTCTGCAAGTTTGTTAACATCTTAAGCATATTTTGTTGCAGTTTTCCTCAGTATAAGGTATTCTTACCCAATTTGGTATCCTATTATTATTTTGATATTGTACTTCCAATTGTCAGGTTCAAATCACAATAAAAGTGGTGAACAACAGTAGTCCCAGCAGTGATCCTGTAAAACACTACTTCCCACCCTCTTCCATTCTGAATAATACAACACCGGGTTTAGGACAGCTACCTGATGAAGGAGCAGCGCTCCTAAAGCTAGTACTCCCAAATAAACCTGTTGGACTATAACCTGGTGTTGTGAGATTTTTTTAAATTCTGAATAATCATCTTGAAACTTGACTCTTTGTTATTCTCTTTTGTAACTAGTTAGCTATTCATTCTGCTACTCGTCCCTAACTTCACAATCTCTGACCTTAGTCATAGGCCTGGTACACAGTACCTTATTGATGACTTCCTTTTTTAAAAAAAGCAAGAATATTATGCATTATCCTTGTCTTAAATAATGCAATAATGTTGGTCAAACATGATGTTTGAAATCTGTTCAAACTGTTCTGTACTTCTTCTTTATAGATTTTTTTACCTGTATCTTTGAATAAAGTTTGCATTACCTGTACTATCAGCAATATTACGCTAAGTGGTCTACAGTACTCTAGAACCTTTTCTGTTTCCCTTAAGTTCTGTATAGGTACAACATTTCCTGTCCATCGAAGCATTTCACCTTTTTATTTGAATTTTATATGTCCATATCTAATAGGTCTTTGCTATCTCTTCCTTTTAGTTTCTTTTGGCATGTGTCAGTATAATCCAGTTGGTCCATAAATTTTATCCTATCAGGGTATAATTATCCTTTCAATTATCACTCCTCTTCCCATCTTAAAGTTTTTGAGATTTTATTTTGAAATCTCTTTTAAAGTCATGCCTTGTCAAGTTAACCTCCATGGTGAGAATTGAGGTGAAGTAACTTTCAATATTTCTGCCATTTCATTATTATTATAGAGTCTTGATTTTATACAACCCTTTAAGATCCTATCTCTAGCCTTACTTTTAATTTGTTCTTTCTGTATTTGTACTACTTATTACGTTCTTTCAAAATTTTAGTTTTGTGATCTTCTTTGCCCTCCTTTAATTTTTTCTCTTTTATCCTTTTATTCATCTAAGAAGTTTTATTATTGATTAGATTGTATTTTCTTTTAACAGAAAACATTTTTCCTGAACTCTCGTGAGTACGTTCTTAAAGAATTCCTATGACTATTCTAGCTTTTTTTTCACTGTTTTAAAAAATATATCCCTCAATGATCAAAATTAGCTTCATTGCAATCTACTGCACTTTTAAAAGATTTTTTAAAAATAGTAACCTTCAATATTTTCTAAAGGATAGACCAGATCTAAAAGTTGAAGTTCTAAATTGGAGAAAGGCCAATTTTGACGGTATTAGGCAAGAATTTTCGAAAGCTGATTGGAGGCAGATGTTCGCAGGTAAAGGGACAGCTGGAAAATGGGAAGCCTTCAGAAATGAGATAACAAGAATCCAGAGAAAGTATATTCCTGTCAGGGTGAAAGGGAAGGCTGGTAGGTATAGGGAACGCTGGATGACTAAAGAAATTGAGGGTTTGGTTAAGAAAAAGAAGGAAGCATATGTCAGGTATAGACAGGATAGATCAAGTGAATCCTTAGAGTATAAAGAAAGTAGGAGTATACTTAAGAGAGAAATCAGGAGAGGGGACATGAGATAGCTTTGGCAAATAGAATTAAGGAGAATCCAAAGGGGTTTTACAAATAT
>NC_057742.1:15147713-15160424 GCF_004010195.1 Chiloscyllium plagiosum
CAATTAATGGTCAGGTCCTAGGGAGTGTTGCTGAACAAAGAGACCTTGGAGTGCAGGTTCATAGTTCCTTGAAAGTGGTGTCGCAGGTCGATAGGATAGTGAAGAAGGCATTTGGTATGTTTTCCTCTATTGGTCAGAGTACTGAGTACAGGAGTTGGGAGGTCATGTTGCGGCTGTACAGGACATGGTTAGGCCACTATCGGAATATTGCGTGCAATTCTGGTCTCCTTCCTATTAGAAAGATGTTGTGAAATTGAAAGGGTTCAGAAAAGATTTACAAGGATGTTGCCAGGGTTGGAGGATCTGAGCTACAGGGAGAGGCTGAACAGGCTAGGGCTGTTTTCCCTGGAGTGTCGGAGACTGAGGGGTGACCTTTTAGAGGTTTACAAAATTATGAGGGGCGTGGATAGGATAAATAGGCAAAGTCTTTTCCCTGGGATCAGGGAGTCCAGAACTAGAGGGCATAGGTTTAGGGCGAGAGGGGAAAGATATAAAAGAGATCTAAGTGGCAACTTTTTCACACAGAGGGTGGTATGTGTATGGATTGAGCTGCCAGAGGATGTGGTGGAGGCTGGTACAATTGCAACATTTAAGAGGCGTTTGGATGGATATATGAATGGGAAAGGTTTGGAGGGATATGGGCTGGGTGCTGGCTAATGGGACTAGATTGGGTTGGGATATCTGGTTGGCATGGACGGGTTGGATCGAAGGGTCTGTTTCCATGCTGTACATCTCTACGATTCTATATAGAATTGAATGGAAGTTTGTTATAATGTGGTTTAATGTTACACAACTTTGCTTGTAGTGTAGGGATTTCAAGGCTTCCAAATGTTTTAAACCCTTATTTATATCTTCATTTTAGTTGTTCAAAATGAATTTTCTTATTAGTGAGGTTTTCACTTTTTGCACCTTAGCATCTGCATCATAACATCTTTCACTGTATGCTTGAACAGGAAAGCAGTTACTGTGCTATAGGAAAAGGGCAGGGCAGTATGGTAATTGGATGTTTCAAAATGTCAACGTGGTCATTGCAGGAGGCTGGTGTGTGGTGCAGCATAAAGCCAATGGCATAGATTAATAGAGTAGATGAAATAAGAGTAGAAGTATACCAGTCACCACCTTGAGGCTATTCTGCTGTTGAACAAAATCATGGGTGATTTATTTGTGTTTGGAATTCCACATTCCAATCTGCCCTGAATAACCTGCAATTTGCCTGTTCTATAAGAATCTATCCACTTATATCGTAAAAATATTTAATTACTCCACTTCCACGAACTTCTGAGGTGGAGCGTTCCAAAGTCTGTCAAATCTTGGAGAACAAAATTCATCTCTGTTTTGAATGGGTGACCCCTAATGTTAAAACAGTGCCCTCTAGTCCTGGACAAACCTACAGGAGCAAACATCCTTTCTATGTCAATCTTGTCAAGACTATTCCGGATCTGATACACTGTAATCAAATCATTCCACATTCTTCTAAACTCCAGTAGAAACAAAACCAGCCTATTCAATCTACGTTTATAAGAGATACCACCCATTTTAGGTACCAATCCTTCCTCCTATAAAGAGACCGAAATGGCACGTTTCTGCTGTAGTCTCACCAATTCCCTGTATAACTGAAGCATAACATCCTTCCTTGTATATTCCACACCTCCTGCAATAAAGGACTGCATCCCCTTAGCCTTCTTGATTATATGCTGCATCTGCATACTAATATTTTGTGATTCATGCGCCAGACCACCTAAATCCCTCTGCATCTTTGAAGTCTGTAGTCGTTCCTCCACTTAAGCAATGTGCACTTTTTTTCTTTTTCCTGCCAAAGAGAACATTTTCCTACATTACATTCCATCTACCAGTTTCTTGCACACTCACACAACCTTTTTATATTCATCTGCAACTCCTTGTATCATCTTCACAGCATACTTTATGCTTACACTGTTTTCTGCCAGCCAGGCAATTTTCTGTTCATGATATTATGATAGCCCTAAACCATGAGACTTTATTTTATGCAATTGTGTTTGATTGACATCCTCTGGATTTGATTCCCATTCTGGTCTATGCAATTTTGCCTTTCCCCATGCTTAATGCGGAGTGGTGCCTGTCAAGCTATTCAGCTTCACAAAAAAAACAAAATTCCTGGAAAGTTTGGTGTGGCAGGTCTGGCAGCATATGTGGAGAGAAATCAGAATTGATATTTCGGGTCCAGTGACCCTTCTTTAGAACTGGCTATATAACTTGTTCTGTGTCCCCAACCAAAGATCTCTATGGTTTCTCATGGACTGTGGCTAATTATGTAACTGTTGGATTTTTGTTAGCAGATCACTTGCCTGTTTGTAATTGGTTTTATTTATGTAAATATCCTTGAACATTTCCTATCCCGTGGGTGAGAATATTATTTGAAAACCTGCTTTCAGCTTGACTCTACAAATTCAATCTGTAGTCCGATTCCTCAAGAACAAACCACGACTAGCAAACCAAACACAGCCAGAAACCCTAACCATCTTACCATACATCAAAGAAGTTTCATAAATGACAGCCAGACTACTAAGACCCCTCGGAATCCTAGTAGCACACAAACCCACCAACACTCTCAAACAAAAACTAACAAACTTAAAAGACCCAGTACAACCCATGGACAAAACCAACGTCATCTACAAAATTCCATGCAAGGACTGCCACAAACACTACATAGGACAAACAGGCAGAAAGTTAGCCGCCAGTCTACACGAACACCAGCTAGCCACAAAAAGACACGACCCTCTCTCCCTCGTAGCCCTACACACGGATGAAAAAAGCCACCATTTTGACTGGGACAACACATCTATTCTGGGACAGGCTAAGCAAAGGCATGCCAGAGAATTCCTAGAGGCCTGGCACTCCAACCACAACGCCATAAACAAACACATAGATCTAGATGCTATCTATCAACCCCTCAGAAAATGAACAGGAAATCACATTACCACAAACCCCAGGAACCCCACCCAGGAGAAAGATATAAATAGAAAGCAGGAGACAACAGCTTTGCTTCACTTGGAGGTCGCCACTGATGTTACCTAGCCAGGTAATGAAACATCTGGATATCAAACCTACAGCTCAGCGAGCAAACCTACACCCTAAGTCAAATAAAAGCAAAATACCACAATGCTGCCAAACTTGTTGAATTTCTCCAACATTCCTAGTTTGTGTCAGATTTCCAGCATTGAGGTGGAACTGGAGTTAACATTTCAAACCCAGTATGACGTTTCGAGAAACATCGGAGTTGGCCATTCAACTCCTCAAGCCTGTTCCGCCATTCAGTAAGGTCATGGCTGACCTGTGGCCTGCCTCCACATATCTGCCTTTGGTCCATATCTCTGAATTGCTTTGCTTGACAATTTATCTATCTCATATTTGAAATAGACAACTGATCAGTATCAAATATAATTTATGGAAGATAGTTCCAAACCTCTTTCACTCTTTGTGTGTAGGAGTGCTTCCTAACATCTCTCCTGAACTGTCTAACCCTAATTTTTGAACTATGTCCCCAGTTCGAGACTCTTCAACCAGTGGAAATAATTTATCTTTATCCACTCTGTCTTTTTTCTGCTAATATCTTCAATCAGATCACCCCTTAACAATCTAAATTCTAGACAAATAAGCCAAATTTGTATAATCTCTTCTCTTAACTTATCCCCTGAAGTCCAGTTATCATTCTTGTAAACCTATGTTGTACTGCCTTCAAAGACAGTGTCCAATATATCCTTCAAAGGTGTGGTGCCCAGATCTGCTCACTGTACTCCAAATGGAGTCTCAGCAGGGTTTTGTGTAGCTGCAGTATAACTTCTGCATCCTTATACTCCAATCCTGTAGGTATAAAGGCTGGCATTCCATTAGCCACTTTGATTATGGTATTTTAAAGATCTTAAGAGCTGTAACCTACTGTCACTTATGAGAGAGGAATATCAAACCAATCTAGAGTGACTCTGTTCAATTTACCCTTTCCAGTGAGAAAATACTTGGCCTTCACCCCATACCTCAGATATATGAACAAGTTTAGACATGAATATGTGTCTATCACTTTGTTTATGATATAATGACAAGAAATACTCCTAAATAGTTCTGAAAGAGGTCTTCTCCTTTTATTAAAATTTCTTCTAATTTAAAACATTGTGGATTTCAATGCTACAACTATACTTGTTATTTCAATATCATTTTTTTGTTTGTCAGATTAAGTTTAAACACATGGATATAGTAATATTACTGTTTATAATGTGTGTGCAGTATATACAGTGGAAACCACCAAGTTATAAGAATTATTGAACAGCTATCTAATTTATAAATGTGGTGTTGTATATTAATATAGTATTGCTCTGAAATCTCAACATTGTACAAATGTTACTTTTAGTTTAGCACCTTCAGTATAGGTTTAAAGAAATCAATCAGTACCTCTCACAATCAATTGTGGGGTCTGCCAAATACCATAGTCTATTTCTGAGAGATCTCCATCCTGTTGGATGTGAAATCTCACAAATGGAGTCTTTTTCATTATATTAAAAAAATTTATGCATTTGGTGACTTTTTAAAATCTGTGCTTACTGGTATAATCTCAATTTCTGTATTTCAATGGTTTTAGGTTTATTGCAACACCATTTGCTAAGTTCCTTGGAGTAGATTGTAGACCAATCCAGAAGGCTCAGCAAAATGTTGTTCTTGAAAAAGTGTTCAAAGATATAACTACGGTGAGATTATATTGATCATGTCTTTGAAATAATTACTACAAGAGGATAAGTTTTAGAAACTAAATAAATAACTTTACACCAAATAGTTATAAACATTAATATATGAACTGTTTCTGGGATTTTAATCTAATCTTACATAATATTCATTACCAGCAACTTGTCATTATATAATTGTTTGAATGTAGTAGAGCATTTATACGTTGCATTGATGAACAGGGATTCACAGAGACAAACAAAACAGGCTAAAGGAGGAGATTTGGGGGTTTGGTCAAGGAAAGTTTTCTAGGAGGGGGGGGTGGTTAGGAGTTTAGGGAGAGAATTCCAGAGTGTGGGACCTATCGTATATACTTGTGTAAAAGTTGAATTTGTTTTAAACTTTTTTTTAAGGTTACTTTTATGGGTTTGGCTATTACATGGATACTACTTCTGTGGGGCTGAAATTCATGTTATAGTCCAAAATACCAGCCTTTGTGCAATCTTAGTTCTCTGCTGAAGTATTAAGTCATGCCTTCTCATGAACCTTGTGCACCACCCAGTACTTGTCTTAAAACCCAAAATTCCATCCTTGTTTGATTCGTTTTGTGCATGGATTTGAATGGCTTCATGACCAATATATTTTCCATTTTGACAATTTTCAAGTACCCACTCAGCAACTTTTTTCTCCAATTGTGGCCACTTGCTAGCTTTACCTCTGGCACACTTTCATTTTGGCATTGTCTGAAGTTGATTTGATATCTTTCTTCAGTCCCTCTCAAGTTTCTCTGAATCACAAAATTCTGTTGTTGCTACACAATTATTTGTCTTCACTGCAACTTCAATAACTTGCAGTTTAAACGCTGCTGTACATTTTTTGTTCTTTTCTGGAGGGCGTTTTTACAATAGATGAAGAAATTTCAAAACCTCAACTAGGTATTTGACTGTATTCCAGAATGTTATAGGGGAACTGAGCTATGCTGAGTTGAACACCGTGAGATTGTCACCTGACTCTGACTGATGTGTCTTAAACTTTCATGCCAAATTGTGAATTGTATATTAAAATACATAATAGTATGAAAAAATTAATTTCCTCATTGTAACATTTTATGTGCAGGATAATATCTTGACTCACAAATGCTGATCTGTTATCTATGAAGAACTATGGTTGGCTTTTGCTTGAGGTATATAGAAAATTCCAGATTTTTTGGCCAAAAATAGGGGGTCGACTTTTACTTGAGTATATAGGTATGTGATTTAAGGTGTGGCCAGCATTGGTGAGGTGAATGGAGGAAAAGATGCGCAAGAGACCAGTCAGAAGATTAGAGAGTTTGAGGAGCAGGATATTGAGCTGAAGAAGGTATAAAGATTAAAAGGGATTTAAATACTAGGATGGAAATTATAAATTTTGACATGTTGGGGAACTGGAAGCCAATGTGACTGAAGTAATGGATGAGTGGTATTTATTACAGATATAGAGAGTAGAAATTTGGATGTGTTGCAGTTTATAGATTATGGAGCAAGACAGACAAACCAGGACAGCACATAATAATCGTGCATGGAGATAACCAAAGACACAACAGTTCTGTACAGAAAATAATGATAATGTTATGAGAGTGTCCTGTAAAATTACCAAGTATGTTTTACGTGAAGTACTAATTCATAAGTGAAAGTTTATTTTCCATTGCCCACAATTATTGATTATTTTTTAAAAATTTCACTTCAACGCTACACTTTGATATATCATTAGTTCTGATTTTTTACTTCTTTGCTTTGAGTGCATTTTGACTTTTTCAAATAGCATAGTAATGAATATCAAAATCATTCAATGAACTAATTTTGCATCTAGGAAAAGACTCAAGCTGGATAATGTGAAATATACAGCCTGCTGTCTTTGAGGCTGCTGTGAGAGGATCATAAATCTAGTTTCTCTTTCTAGACATTTCAGGTTTCAACTTCCTTTTATATTAGAAAGAAAAATTAATAGCAAAGGGCTATAGTAGGTTTCTATGTCTTCTGGGAAATTGTTGTCTTGAAAAATAATTCCTGATGCTTAATAACGAAGTTTATGTGGCTGTTTAATAATTTTGTAGGAACCTGGTAAAACTCATCTGAATCGTTTGGCCAAACAGCTGGATTGGGACACAAAGAAAGTGATACAATGGTTCAAGCTGCGGCGATATCAGGACAGACCAAGTCTGCTGACAAAGTTCTGCGAGAGCATGTAATTGATTTTTGTCATACCACATTTTCCAATGTACTTTTGAGAACTCCAAGACATTCCTTGTTCATGTTTAGGGAGTTCATTTTTCCCCAGCATTTCTCCATTTCACACCTCACTTGTTGCTGAGATGGTAGAAGGACATCCCAGGTCCCTATCAATATTTCTTCAATCAAATCCTCCAACATGAGCTGTTTATGGGTTGGGCTTCAAATTTTTACCTGAGGCTATATGTGGGGCAAGCAGCTGAAATTAGTTGCTGCCTCTTGATGTGTACTTATTTAGACCCATGACCTAATTTTAAACTATTGGGCATCCCATTATTGGACAACGAGAAAATAGTTTAAAATGCATGCATTTGAGTTTGTTTTATTTTTCAAATTAAGGTGTTCCTGTACAATGTTGCACTGTATTAGTAAAACTTTGATTTTCTTTTTACAGGTGGAAATTCACCTTCTATCTGTGGGCCTTTTCGTTCAGTTTTTATTACCTGTCAAAGGTGAGGAAATAAATTAGTCTTATTTTAAATACTTAGTTTGGAACATGTACTAGTACAGAAAACAGATTTTTAGGATCTCTCACAATTTGAAAAAAGTGTCATTTTTTTCTCCACTATTGAGTTTGCCTTTCTTGCAGGTGATTGCTACTTGTTGGGGTACGATTCTGTGAGTGTTAGTCATCATGTGGCACCTCAGTCAAATAGCCTTTGTTGAGGCCTGAGCCTTGACATTGATGGTTAGTGAGCTATTTGGCTGCCAGGTCTATCACATCTGAGTCTGATCCTGTTGCACTTAAGACTGCATTCACAGCAAGAGTTATTGGATGGCACTGTAAGAAAGGTGAACCCTGCTTTTGTCATGCTATGTCCAGGTATAGTCTTTTTCCCCTCTTTTTTGTTTCTCTGATTGAGATCCGGTCATTCAGTACAGCCATCGATCAAATCTGGACTTTCATTTGCTTGCGTAGTCCAGCAAACTCACTGGAGAAATTCACGTAAGTTCTCAAAGGATCTTTGGTTTTGAAAGCTTGCTATTTATTTGTTCAGTTCAATTGCACAAATTTACAGATATGTTAATCTATAATCAGAACTGTCAACAACTCCAGCACAAACATTTTTTTGGCAGTTTTGCACTTAGGAGGCAAATAGCTCAGCTGGGAGTCTTCCAGATTCTTGTATGTTAGTGTATGAGTCTTGACTGTTGCAAACTAAGTGAAAATCAGTTGAATTTTAAGTGATCCATGTGTTTAAATCAGCGTCCAAACTGTAACTCATTTTCTTTGTTCTGTTTTGCACAGTGGTATTGCATTTGTTTTTTTTTCTTGGTAGATGCCAATCTTGTGTCAGAATTGATGTGTGTATTTTAAAAAAAATGTTTGCTTTATAAGTTTGTTTTTTAAAATTCTGTTTCATACTGAAAGTGCATTGACTTTTTAAATTTATGTATGCTTCTTTCCTCGACAGAGTCCATGGCTTTGGAATACCAGAGAGTGCTGGTACAATTATCCTTTTCATGTGAGAATTATTTTTATTATCTTTTAGTTAATGTTAGTGCTCTGGCACATTTTTATTGCATCCTCTTATTTCAGATAAAAATAAAATTGTTATCTAGGCCATGGAAAAATGAACAATTGAAGGCCTTCATTGACCATCTCATGAACATTACAAACCTTGATTCACACAAACATATTGCACTCATTACAGTGGTTTAAGGATATTGCAGGGGAAGGACTGGTGAGTGATAGCATGGTCAGAGGCTTTGTCATGAAAAATAATTCTTTTGTAATTCTGAGGAAAGCCCTTGACCAATTGTTGCACTCTAATTGTAGCTAATACAAAGAATCCATGCTGTATCACACTTATTCATCATACGTAAATAATGGCATATTGATTAAAAATGAATGTCAAAAAGACCAAGATAATGGTGATAGGCAGAAACATTACTTCAATTTTTACTGCTGGAGTTAATGAAATCCTGGAACAAGTGAAATGATTCACATATTTTGGACCGGTTATTGTTGGTGATGGAAGATCTGGTTGTCAGAAAAAAGGCTATGTAAACCTCAAGGAAATTGAATATTAGGAAAAGAACACTGAGGTGCTCCATTTTATCTTCTATGTTGGAGGCCTCAAAGCAATGGACAGCAAACAATGAGACTATGTGGATATAAAGGATGATCAGCCATGATCATATTGAATGGTGGTGCAGGCTAGGGCAGAATGGCCTACTCCTGCACCTATTGTCTATTGTCTAAAGGAGGATATTCCACTTATCCTAAAAAGCCATATAGATTAATGAGGAAATGCAGGAAATGGCTGGAGGAAAAAGGAAACAAGCCAATAAAATCAAATAAAAATTATGATGCTTTGGTCTTCTCAATAGAGCAGATAGTAGAGAGTGATTGTTATTGGGAGTGAAGACTGGCAGAAAACATAGAAGGAACAGAGGAAAAAGTGGATGATGGATATAATGGACTGTATGCAGCTGGCCTGTTCAGAATGTGTAAGGTCAACACAGGACAGACCAAATTGAGATCAATGATAGTCAAACTTCTGGGATCAAGTTGACTCCAATAAATGAACAAATTAAATACTGGCAAAAGTTTTGATCCAGGGGATCACAGCAGAGCTAAATCCTGTCCCTGTGTAACATCTGCATGAATGCACATGCAATAGAGTGTTACTGGATAATAATCAGATGTAGGAACTTTCTCTTGGTCTTGCTTCTTACCTATTTGGGATTCTCGGGTCAAATGTAGCATACATTTCATCGAGCTGAGGTTAGCTATCTCAGGCCAGTTAAGAACTGAACTGGTGTTCTCACTAACATGCCATGTAGTAAATTTACAGGCCAACTAAAGAGAGTTGCTCTGTTATAAGAATACTTCTATTAGGCACAGTTAAAACTAGAAGGACAGGGTCCGACTTGATTTTAAAAAAAAATTGATCACTATATCTCCTGCATTAGCCTAACAGCCTTCTTCAGTTCTTTTTTTACACAATGGTCTGTTTCTGTGTAGCATATCCATTCAATCCAATTAAACTGTGTTCCAGCAGAGCATCCTCCCATCTTTCTTGATCTAAATCTGTCACCTATAATTTTCTTCTCCCTTATATGTTTGTTTGTACAGTCTCTCCTTGAATAGATCTTAAAAAGGTTAATGTTAAGCACAACCTGTCATCAAAGGTTCCAGGTTCTCAGCACATTTTGGGTGAAGATATTTCTTCTCCATTCTCTATTGGAATTCTTGCTGACTCTCCTATTGATTGCCTCGAGTTGCACCATCTTGTATCGATTGCTGTAGCTGTGGCAAGTCATCACAAAGGGGAAATACTATCCTTGCTTCCAACCTCTCAGAACATTTGATAATTTAAAATATCTCCATTCTGTCACCCTCCGCTTTTTTTCCCAACATCGAGCCTGCAGTTCTGTCTCAATGTGCGTATTCATGTATGTATTGCATCATCCTAGTAACTCTTCTGTACTTTCTCACAAGCACTGCCTTCAGTTATTTCTTGATACCATATGTGGTGTATCAAGTTGACTGATGCCTGGTAACTGAGATGCTGGGGACCTAAGAAGAAGACCAAGATGGATCATCCACTTGGCACTTCTGTTTGAAGATGGCTGCAAACACTTCTTCGGTTTTCTTTTGCACCATCATACTCCCCGTGTCTGCATGGGTTTCCTCCAGGTGCTCCGATTTCCTCCCACATTCCAAAGATGTGCAAGTCAGGTGAATTGGCTATGCTAAATTGCCCATAGTGTCAGGTGCATTAGTCAGAGGGGAAATGGGTCTGGGTGGGTTACTCTTTGGAGAGTCGGTATGGACTGGTTGGGCCGAAGGGTCTGTTTCCACACTGTAGGGAATCTAATCTAATCTAATCTAAACACTACATTCTTCTCAATTGTATATGCAAGACAGTATTATCTTACAGAAATTTTCTGTATTTAATAATTTCTTAACCTTTTTCTTAACTGATATTTATGCTCATTGTATTCTTTTTAATATTCTACAAAACAAATAATTTTAGCTGTACTTAACCATTTGTTTGTAATTGCACTCTCAACTTATGTCTACTTTCATGTTTGAGCAACCACCAACATAAAGCTGTCTTTTTTTTATATTTCTCCTGATAAGTCTACCTGTCTGACGAGTTTATCCAACTCCAACCTTAGAATTTGGGTTGACCAGAAAGAAAATGAGTTCACTGCATACACCCAATAGGAGAACAGCTTTATATTCTCATTTGAAAGGATGGAGTAAGGTTCATTTTTGTGCCAACCTCACTCAATTGTTTCAACAAATTCTTAAAATATTTTGAAGTTTTTCAATGCATTCTTACTTAAAAATGGCAGCAATTATTTTCAAATTTTCAGAATACAGTATTTGTTACTTAGTTTGATTTTTGTACATGAATGAAGTTCTGTGGAGATATGGTGCAGTGATAATTTCACAGAATAAATAATGCAGAGAATTCTCTCCCCCAACTTCACTGTCTAAAACTCCAAATACTCCTCCCAGGTGAAGCAGCAATTTACATGTACTTACGATCTAGTCTGCTGAATTTGCTGCTCACAGTTCAATTTCCTCTACATTGGAGAGACCAAGTGCAGACTGAATGACTGCTTTGTGGAACACCTCTGTTCAGTCCACAAACATGACATCACCTTTCAGTTATTTGCCATTTCGATACACTCATCTGGCGCTCTCACTCACATTTCTGTTCTGTGTTTTGAGTGATCCAGTGCAAACTAGAGGAACAGCTGCTAATTTTCTAGTTAGGTATTTTACACCCTTTTCAGATTCTACATAAAGTTCAGCAACATTAGACCATGAACTCTGTCTGCTGTTTTGAAAGCTTTTCTTCATTTCTCCTTCAATTTATGCATCATATTTTCATACTCTTGTTTTTAGTCAGAACTCACTTTTATTTTGCCATCAACACCTTCTCTAAACCAATGCTTTGTTGCTTTTTGACAACCATTACCATTTCCTTGGTTATTTGTACTATGGCAGCTTTGATTTCTTATCTTTTTCTCATTCTAGCGTTTCCCTGACCTGACATTGTGTTCCATTTACCCCTTCTCCCCTGCCCATCTTTTCAATAGCTTAAATCCAAAACATTTCTAGCTTTCTTCAGTTCTGAATAAAAATCTTATGGTGCTTGAACTGTTAACGTTTTTTTTCTCTACAGACGTTGCCAGACGTGCTGAGATTTTCCAGGACTTTTCTTGCATATTAGGAATCCAGAGGCGTAGGCTAATGCACTGAGAACTCGAGTTCAAATTCCATAATGGCAGCTAGAGGAAACTAAATTAATATCTTTTGAAAATTGAAACTAGTCTCAGTAAACATTGTCGATTTGTTCAGAATATCCATCTGCTTCGCTACTCTCCTTTGGGAGAGGAAATTCACTAAGCTTACCCTGTCTGGCCAACATAGCTCTAGTTATGCCTGCCTCTTCACAGGGTACATGGAACAATCCATCTTCCGTAGTTACACCAGCACCATCCCCACCTTTTCCTCCACTACATCGATGATTGTATTGGTGCCACAAGGAGGTTGAATGGTTCATCAACTTCACCAACACCTTCCACTCTGACCTCAAGTTCACATGGACCATCTCTGATGGCTCCCTCCCCTTCCTCAACCTGTCTGTTTCCAACTCCAGTGACTGACTCAGAGGCGCCTATTTCAATCCCATCGACTATCTTGACTACACCACAAGTGCGATCCCTTACTCCCAATTCTTCTGCCTCCACTGTACCTGCTCCCAGGAGGAGCAGTTCCACTCTGTGA
>NC_057742.1:15160924-15178924 GCF_004010195.1 Chiloscyllium plagiosum
AAACTATGACCCCTCGTGGAAGTCAATTGTGCCCTGGCTATCAACTGTATCTATGCCTCTCATTACCTTGTACACCTCTCTTCCTCCTTCTCTCCAGAGAGAAGAGTCTAAGCTTAGTCAACCTGTCTTTGTAAGACAAGCCCTCCAGTCGAGGCAGCATCCTGGAAATCTCCTTTGCATCCTTTCCAAAGCCTCCGCATCTTTCCTATAATAGGGCAACCAGAACTGGACACAATATTCCAAGTGTGGTCTCACTAGGGTTTTGTAGAGCTGCAGCAAATCTTTGTGGCTCTTAAACTCAATCCCCCTGTTAATGAAAGTCAAAACACCACATGCTTTCTTAATCCTCTTCGTAGGATATGTGGAACAATCCATCTTCCGCAACCACACTGGCCCCACCCCCCACCTTTTCCTCCGCTACATCGATGACTGTATCGGCGCCGCCTCGTGCACCCACGAGGAGGTTGAACAGTTCATCCATTTCACTAACACCTTCCACCACGACCTCAAATTCACCTGGACAGTCTCAGATTCCTCCCTCCCCTTCCTCGACCTTTCTATTTCTATCTCAGGCGACCGAATCAACACGGACATCTACTACAAACCAACCGACTCCCACAGCTACCTGGACTACACCTCCCCCCATCCTGCCCCCTGTAAAAACGCCATCCCATTCTCACAATTATCCCAATCAGTACAGTCGAGAAAATAGTCAATTTTGAGTGACATGATGAAGTGAATACGTCAGCACCTGCTGACTATCATTGGAGCTCCTGTGACTCTCCTCCAATTCATGGCAGGAGTTTAAGTTCTGAGGTTGTGTTCCATGATTATTCTTTCATTGACTTTGTATGCACTGCAGTAGTGTTATGACTTGTAGGTTATGCCATTAATGAATTGAAGAACTACCACATTCACTGTATGTTAACCTATATTCCTGGAATTATGACTGCAGTATGTGGCTTCCTGTTAAGAGGGAGAGGTGTAGGTAGTCAACCTCTCATTACACCTACTACTTGCCGGCTACTTGCGGAGCGTTTCAGAGAACACCTCTGGGACACCCGGACCAACCAACCCAACCACCCTGTAGCTCAACATTTCAATTCCCCCTCCTACTCCACCAAGGATATGCAGGTCTTTGGATTCCTCCATCGTCAGACCACAGCGAAACGATGGTTGGAGGAAGAACGCCTCATCTTCCGGCTAGGAACCCTCCAACCACAAGGGATGAACTCGGATTTCACCAGTTTCCTCATTTCCCCTCCCCCCCACCTTGTCTCAGTCAAATCCATCGAATTCAGCACCTGCAATCTTCCTAACCTGCAATCTTCTTCCCGACCTCTCCGCCCCCACCCCAGTCTGACCTATCACCCTCACCTTGACCTCTTTCCACCTATCACATTTCCGTCCCTCCTGCCTACCTTTTATCTTAGCCTGCTGGACAAACTTTCCTCATTCCTGAAGAAGAGCTTATGCCCGAAACGTCGATTCTCCTGTTCCCTGGATGCTGCCTGACCTGCGCTTTTCCAGCAACACATTTCCAGCTCTGATCTCCAGCATCTGCAGACCTCACTTTCTCCTGCTTTCTTAACAACCCTATCGATTGGTTGGCAACTTGAACATAGGGATCTATGCACTTGAACATCAAGGTCCTGCTGCCAAGAATCCTGTCTTTAATCCTATATTCAGTATTCAAGTTCGACCTTCCAAAATGCATCACTTCACATTTATCCAGGTTGAACTCCATCTGCCATTTCTCAGTGCAGCTCTACATCCTGTCAATGTCACGCTGCAGCCTGCAATAGCCCTTGATAATACCAACTGCACCTCCAACCTCTGTGTCATCACCAAATTTACTAACCCACCCCTCAACCTCCTCATCCAAGTCATTTATAAAAACTACAAAGAGCAGAGGCCCAAGAACAGAGCCCCGTGGGACACCGTTCACCACTGACCTTCAGGCAGAATACTTTCCATTTACAACCACTCTCTGCCTTCTGTCAGCCAACCAATTCTGAATCCAGAGTGCCAAATCTCCCTGAATCCCATACCTCCTGACTTTATGAATGAGCCTACCATGGGGAACCTTATTAAATGCCTTGCTGAAGTCCATATACACCACAGCCACTGCCCGACCTTTGTCAACCTGTCTCGTTGCCTCCTCAAAGAATTCAATAAGATTTGTGAGGCATGACCTGCTTTTAATCACACTGTGCTTTTCCATATAGTCATAAATTCTGTCCCTCAATTATTTCCAAAACCTTACTGACCACAGATGTAAGACTGACTGGTCTGTAATTGCCAAGGATTTCCCTATTATCCTTCTTGAAAAGAGGAACAGCATTTACCTCCCTCCAGTCCTTTGGTGCGACTCCCGTGGAGAGAGAGGAAGCAAAGTGGGTTAGCAACCTCCTTTCTCGCTTCCCAGAGCAACCTAGGATAAATCTGGTCTGGCCCTGGGGACTTAACAATCTTAATGTTTGCTAGAATTTCCAGCATGAGAGTGTGGTGCTGGAAAAGCACAGCAGGTCAGGCAACATCCGAGGAGCAGGAGAATCAACGTTTCGGTGGTGATGGAAGCAGAATCATTAGGGACATGTAAGCAACGGCTGGACATGCACATAGTCAGCAGTGAATTGAGGGTGCATAGGTTAGATTATTTTATTTTAGATAGGATTAATCCTTGGCCGAAGAGCCTGTTCTGTGCTGTACTTTTCTATGTTCTATTTAGTTGTGGCCAAACTACTCACTATAGAATAAATAAACACTCTTTGGTATATATCTGATAATACATTTGCTCAAAGTGCAAAATCGAAGAATATTAAACATATTCAGCTTTCTTCACTTCAATGACCAACATCCAAAAGATGGGTTAACCTTGCTTTGTCGTAAAAATGTGTTTGAGTCCACTTGAGCTGGTGTGAAAAAGTCTTCACTTTACCAACCATTACTTTTCTAGATTTAATGAGCTCAGCCATTTTCTAGTGAGTGCAGCGCAACAAATAAAACTCTCCATAATTGACAAAGGGAGAGAGACAATTTGATGACAGGGAAAGCAGCAGTTAAATTGATGAATTATGTTTTCCAGAGATTAGAAAATTAAAAAGTTTGCATCATTATAGATCTGATCACCTGGTCAGGGCATCCTAAATATCTCCTCTGTTGCATGGTAATTTCAATAATGTAATATTCTTTCAGATAATTTGAGTTCTGAAGAAGAATCCAATCTTATTCAAAGTTAACTTTGTTTCTCTGTCCACAAATACTGCCAGACGTGTTGTGTTTCTCCACACCTGTTATTGTTTAAAATTTCTAGCATATGCAGTATTTTGCATCTTTATAATAATCTCTCAGCTCTGCACCAACTTAATTATGAGAATTATTTTGAATTAGAACAAGGAATCAGCCATTCTGGACTGAGATGATTTGGTCCCTAAAGAGCCAGATATCTCCAGAGTTATCCATTCCTAAGGACAGCAGATGATCTGCCTCTAAGTTCATCCAGTACCGAGATTGATAAATCATTGAGCTCAAAGAAATCATGATCTGGGGCTTAAATCCAGCTCAAAGACAGGACGTGCAACAATTGAATAAAGCTCTTGGATAAAGCTGCATTTTTAGACCACTGAACGGAGCACTTACATTAACTTTTGACTTTCTATTTGATGGGTTCAATGAGTGGAAAAGTACCAGGATTGGCCCCACTCCCTGAAATGTGCAGCATTTAAAGAGAAAATTGAAAACTGGTATAAAGTTTCAAAGTTTTTCAGTCTAAGTTTGAGAATGGTCCAGTATTATACAACCAGAAGTCAAAACAAAACTGAGCAGAGTAGCAGATTTGTGGTCCACTTATGGTTTAACATTTTGGTGATTATCCTTTACAAATAGTTAATACAAACCCTGATGTTTAACTCGGTTAGTTTTTGGCAGGTACCTTCCTTGCCTGCTGAGTAAAGCAGATTCAACAATCAGGATCTCTGTGGATGTCTTCAATGAATTTATAGGAAGTTTCCACTAGATGGGCAGGGTATTAAAACAAAAAAGCCGGTAGCTTGAAAAAGGAAATAGTTGGAAAAAAATTTTCATCACTCAAAGGATATTTGTTAGAGGACCAAAAGTTAAATCCTGTCTCCTTCCCTTTTGTGCAGGAACTTTCGTTTCAAATCTACATACACTACATGATGGAATTTGCTTTCTATGGATCACTGATATTTTCACAGTTTTTTGATGTTAAAAGAAAGGTAAGTCTACCAGTGACCTCTGGACATACGACGATGTGCACGTATTGATATCTCCTACAAACTAATAGCCAAGATGACGACATGTTGAAGGTGTCTGGTTTTGAAATGACAGTTCAAACCTGTTTTCCCAATACATAATGGGATATATTGTCCAGCTCACCTCAATTACCCCCTTGTTGATTGGGCTTACGGTAAAGTTGGTATCAAAATCGGAGAGAAATAGACAGCACATTGAAGGCACTATTGAAATTGGGTAGAGCAATAGTTTTTAGAAAGGAAAGCATAGGAGGATGTGCTGCAGGGATCCAATGTCATATTTATGCATTGGGTGTATATAAGTGAACAGTGGACCAGGTAATGCATTATTTTGTATCTTGTATTGGAATGTTAACTGACTCATTTGGTAGTGCTGTTGCCTTGAAGTCAGAAGATGTGAATTTAAGTTCTGTTTCATGATTTGAGCGCAAAAATCAGGTTGACACGATGGTGCATTCTGAAGGAGTGCTGCACTGTTTGAGGTACTATTTTGGATGCAGTCCTATCTGCTATCTGGTGGACATAAAAGGTCCTATGGGACTATATAGAAGAAGAGCAACTAGGAGAGTTGATATTTATCACCAGTCAACATTCCAAAAGATAGCTGGTCATTTATTATATTGCCATTTTTGGGAGTTGGCTCAAGAGTAACAGGCTGCTGTATTTCAAGGGTAACTACACTTCGAAAGTTGGCTATAAAGTGCTTTTGTACATTCTGTTATCATGAGCATTATATAAATGCAAATTTTTTTGATGGGTGTTGAGCATGCTTTTCATGGTTTGGATATAATCATAAATAAAATCAGTGTTAATCATGTTTTTATGGAAATTAGTGCTTCATTGATTTATTAAGTTAAAATGTAACCATCCTTTAATTATGAAATTTATTTAAAAATGTAATATAATAACATAAGAAATAGGAGCTGGAGTAGCATCTGGAGTAGGCCAGCATTCAATAAATCTATCATGGATTCAGTTACACTTGCTCCCTGCTCACTATACCCTTTAATTCCTTTACTGTTCAAAAATCTATCTTTTGCCTTAAAAACATTCAACAAGGTAGCCTCAATTGCTTCACTGGGCAGGAAATTCCACAGTATTACAACCCTTTTAGAAGAAGTTCCTCTTCAACTCAGTCCTAAATCTGCTCCCCCTTATTTTGAGGCCATGTCCCCTAGTTCTAGTTCCATCCACCAGTGGAAACAAACTCCTCACTTCTTTCTGCCTCTCTTCTCTTTCCCCCCACCAATTCTTCTAAATTCCAATGAGGACTGTCCCAGTCTACTCAATCTCTCCTCAGAAGTCAATCCTCTGAACTCTGCAAACAGTGTAGTAAACATCTTCTGCACACCCCCTCCAGTGCTGTATATCTTTTCTCAAGTAAGGAGATCAAAACTGTACAATATACAGTACTCTGGGTGTGGCCTCACCAGCACCCATACACTGCAGCATAACCTTCCTATTTTAAACTCCATCATTCTAGCAATGAGGACAACATTGTATTTGCATTCTTAATTACCTGCTGCACCTACAAACCGACTTCTTGTGATACATGCATAAGGACACCCACATCCCTCTGCAGAGCAGTATGCTGCAATTTTTCACCATTTTAATAAAGTCTGCTTTGTTATTCCTACCAAAATGGATGACTTCACATTTACCAACATTGTACTCCATCTGCCAGATCCTTGCCCACTCAGCATGTATATCCCTCTGCAAACTTTGAGTTGTCTGCACTCTTTTCTCCCACCCCCCCCTCATCTTAGTAACATCTGCAGACTCTGGCACACTACACTTAATCCCCAACTCTATAATATCTATGTAAATTGTAAACAATTGTAAACAATTGTGGTCCCAACACTGACCCCTGAGGCACACCACTAGCCACTGATCACCAGCCAAAAACTACCCGTTTATCACCACTCTTTGCTTTCTGTTAGTTAACCAATCATCTATCCATGCTTATACATTACCCATAATATCACGCACCTTTATATTGTGCAGCAGCCTTTTGTGCAGCACCTTGTCTAATGCCTTCTGGAACTCCCAGATACATCATATCCACTGGTTTCCTGTTGTTCGCTGTGCTTGTAATGTCCTCAAAGAATTCCAGTAAATTTCAGTTAAACATGACCTGCCTTTCATGAACTCATGCTGCATCTGCCCAATGGGACAGTTCTATCCAGATGTCTCGCTATTTCTTCCTTGATTATAGATTCAAGCATTTTCCCCAACTCAGAAGTTTTAAGATATCTGACCTTTAGTTACCAGCCTTTTGTCTACCTCCTTTTTTAAAACAGTGGCACCACATTTGCAAAATTTAGTTTTTGAATTCATTTTATTCTCATTTAGAGTTAGAGTCAAACAGCACAGAAGCAGACCCTTCAGTCCAACCAGTCCATGCTGAACATAATCCCAGACTAAACTAGTCCCATCTACCTGCTCCAGGCCCATATCTATATAAACCTTTTCTATTCATGTATTTATCCAAATGTCTTTTAAACATTGTATCCACATCCACCTCTTCCTCAGGAAGTTCATTCCACATGCGAACCACCCTCTGTGTAAAAATATTTGCCTCTGCTTTTTTAAATCTCTCTCCTCTCACCTTAAAAATGTTCCTCCAGACTTGAAACTCCCTAACAACTCTATCTAGACCTCTCATTATCTTATAAACTACTATCATGTCACCCCTCAACCTCCAACACTCCAGTGAAAAAGTCCCAGCCCAGTCAGCCTTCCTTTGTAACTCAAACCTTCCATACCTGGCAACATCCTGTTAAATCTCTTCTGAACCCTCTTCAGCTTGACAACATCTTGCCTGTACTGGGTGAGCAAAACTGGATTCGGTTTTCCAGAAGAGGCCTCACCAATGTCCTGTACAACGTCAACATAACATCCCACCTCCTATACTCAGAGGACTGAGCAATGAAGGCAAGTGTGCCAAACCTTTTTAATCATCCTGTCTATATGTGACGCAAACTTTAAAGAATTATTTACCTCTACCCCTAGGTCACTCTGTTCTACAACATTACCTAAGGCCCTACCATCAATTGTATAAGCCTTACCCTTGTTTGTTGTACCATAATGCAATACCTCTCATTTATCCAGATTGAACTCCATCTGCCATTTTACAGCCCATTGCCCCATTTGATCAAGATCCTTTTGTAATCTTAAAACCTTCTTCACTATCTACTGTGCCACTGATTTTGTTGTCATCCACATGATTACTAACAATGCCTTCTATATTCTCATCCAAATCATTTATATAGATGACAAACAAAAGAGGACCCAAAACATCGCTGGTCACAGGCCTCCAGTCTAAAAAGCAACCCTCCACCATTACTCTGTCTCCTGCAATTAAGCCAATTATGTATCCAATTAGCAAGCTCACCCTGAATCCCATGTGATCTGACTTTACCACTTATTCTACCATGCAGAACCTCATCAAAGACTTTACTAAAATCTGAATAAACAAAGTCTACTGGTCTGCCATCATCAACGTTTTTGGTAACTTCCTCAAAAACTCAATCAAGTTTGTGAGATACAATTTTCCTCACATAAAATCATGCTGACTCTCCCATTCATATTTTGCATCTCTAAATGTCCATAAATACTGCCTCTTTTATAGTCACCTCCAACAATTTACCTTTAACCAAAGTCAGACTCACCATTCTATAGTCTCTTGTGTTTTCCCTACAACCTTTCTTAAACAAAGGTACAACATTAGCCACCCTCCAATCATCAGGTACCTCACCTGTAGTTATAGATGAGAACATATTTATTAATGTGGTTGTTTCTGTAAGTGGGATCTATTCCTAGTTTTTAAAATCTGTTCATGGGATGTGTTTATTGCTGACTCGGCAGGCATTTATTGCCTTTGTGAAGGTGATGATCAATCACATTCTTCAACCACTGCAGTCCCCCGGGTGTAAGTATGATCAGTGCTGTTAGGAAGGGAGTTCCTGGATTTTGACACAGCACCAGTGAAAAAATGGCAGTACACTTCAAAGTCCTGATGATGTGCAGTTAGTAGGGACCAAGCAGCTGATTGTGCTCCCGTGCATCTGTTGCCTTTGTTTTCCTGGTACTAGGGGGTCACAGATTTGGGAAGGTGCTATTGAAGGAAGTAATACCTCAAATTGTAATTATGGTGCTGGACATAGAGGTAAAAGAGACACCGAAAAATAAGTTTGATATTTAATCTGGGAATTATTTTGGGTAATCCTTATTGTTTCTCCAGATTGTGATTCTGCATTGTTGGTGTTTAAACAGCTATTATTGATTACAGCATGGTAGAAAGCAATGAAACCTGTTTATGAAAGGTGACTAGTGTAGTATTTGCCCATTTAGGCTCTTCATCGAGTACAAATTATGCATCACAGTAAATCTTGGATTAGCTAAAAGTGTCAAAATATGAAATAAATGCCACTACTTTATCATAAAGCATACTTCCCATAAAAAGAAAACTTAATTTACAAACCAGACTATTACTTTCTGTAACACTTGTCCCATTATGTGCACTCTTCATGACACGTACCACAGTCCAAGGTTCCTATCTGTAGCTGACAGTTCACAAGCTCCTGCCTCAACAGCATACAGATTAGAAATGACATGTGTACAGTCTCCACAATGTGTTCACTTTCTGCAACATTTTAATGCCCAGAGAAGTAAACTACAAGTAAACTACAAATTTGCATTTTACCACAAAATTTTAAACCATTGCCTATATCTCCACACAAATGGAATGGAGCTGCGTATGTTTGGAAATTCCAGTACATTCCTCAAAATAAATTTGTTTGCTTTTATTTTATTATTGAGAATTTAACCAAATCCCATTGCTGTGCTAATTGTTACAGACCAGGGACAACCCAGGCTAATCCCTGACCTGTAGATTAGCAGATCTCAGCCTGAACAGCACAGTGCATTTGGATTATGGAGAGAAAGGCAGGCAGGATTCCTGTTTTGTAGGAAACTCAAATACATAGCCATTTGAGGAAGACTTGATTATATTATGTATCCATTATGTTGTTGACCCATGGGCTAGAAAATTTGGTCAGGATTTCTGTGACAAGTAGAAACTCAGCCTCGCTCAAATACATCCTGTTCATACTTGACTGATTGTGTCACAGTTGTATATACAAGGCTGCATTAGATAGATTTTTGAGACGGAAGGTGGGCAGACAAGTAAAATTAAAGCCACAATCAGATTCGCCATGAGCAGCTCGAGGAGCTAAATGGCCTCCTCCTATTTCTGATGCTTGTGTAAATTGCATGTTAAACTATTATCCTATCATGTCACTGCCTGCAGGAGATAAGCAGGGACGTTTGAATTTTTGGTGAGATGAGAGAAAAAATGGTCAGGAGACAACAAAACACAAACTGAAGAATTGAGTGTTATCCTCAGAATGCCGAACAAAAACATTATTCTTTTAAACAAATACTATACTTTTAACTGATACTTGTTCCACTTTCTTTTAATAAAGATCCTCCTCCTCTCCAACAAACAAAATGTGTATTACCCTCTGGTTTGTTCGTGTACTCTGGTGTACTGTAACATGAGAATTGAAGAAAAGTTGGGATGTGTATCATTGGTAGCATCTATTGAATTTGTATCACCAGCACTCTGATGGAATTTTGCTTTTAGTTAAAGGATTGTCCATACAATTCTGAGAATTCAGAAAAGTGGACCATCAGATAATGCAGCATCCCTCTGTCACTCAAATATAATGCTATCTAGGTATTGTGTCAAATTCCTGGTTAATGACTCCAATCCATCTGGGCCAAAAGAGAGAGTACTGGTCACAAGCTTGTGTATCCTTAGCTGGGACTGCAGTCTACAGATTATAATACCAGTGGAACACCACTAAATAAGCCAGATTAAGGCAAGGAATGGATTGAAATGAGACAAGATCCAAATGATGCAGGTTGCCTTTCACTTCTTTATTTTTAGGATTTTGTTGTCATGTGTATCCATCATCATGTCACCATTCTGCTACTTACAATTGCGTATGTTGCCAACATGACACGGGCAGGAGCCATTGTTCTTCTGTTGCATGACGCAGCTGACATTGTTTTAGAGGTAGGTGTAAGAAATGTGCTTTGAAAATATAACATTTCTTAATCAGTTAATATGTACCAGCTAAGCCACATACTTGGATTCTTACAATGTAGATAATCCAACAAAGATATCCATTACCCAGGTAATTATGCGATTAACTTACAATGTGGTGATGAAAACAGTTCTTCAAAACTGTTGTTAAAAATAGCAGATTCAAATGTAACCAGGCCTGTGGTGTGTGCTTTCATTCAGTTAAACTGATGATATTATTTTCTTTTTAAAAAATCGTTAGAATTAACAATGAAAAACAAGACCACTGACTTATCAAACTATACCAATATTTCCTCTCCTCTGCAAATTATCCCATTGAAGTTTTACATTTTTTAATCAATCTACTCAAATGTTATTACACACTACTGAAGCAGATGGGATTTGACATAGGCCTGTGGTTCAAAGGTAAATTATACACTTTAGCCTGTTTTCCGATACTCTTTCTACCCTTCCTTTTCAAATACTTAGCCAATTTAAATGAAGTCCCAAAGCTACCTGTAGAGTGAAGCAGTCTGCGTTCTAACACCATATTACGTGCTATTTTATTTTTACCTTATTCATTCAATCTTTTTATACCTTTATTACCTGCATTCCTACAAAATCCATTAGTCCCAAAATTCCAAGGCCCATGTTCTCTCACTGAAGTGCAGTAATGTCGAATTTACAACTGCTTACAGTTAAGGATGAGGATATGGGCTCCCATCCCAAATGTTGATAGTGTCATTAAGTAGATGTGACCTTAGCAGGCACAAATGTCAAGAAGGAAATTAGAATGTGACAGCATGCCTTTCTGATGGCAGAGTTGGAACAACGCTTTCTCATCCTGTACCTTACTCTATGATTAGGTGATTTGTATTTAAAAAATAGTTGATTGCAGGAATAAAAAAAGTACTTGGCAAGATGAACCAGATTGCCTTTTTGAAAAAGATTGTGTAAAATGTTTAGGTTGGAGAATGGAATTGTGCAGTTAGCATCAATTTAACAAAATAGGATGGAAAAAACACACTTAGAACAATGTGAATGCAGACGAGAAACCTCGGAAGGCTAATCATCATATTATTGATAAACTTTATAGACATAGAAATGAGAACGATTTGTCAATGCCATGCATTGCAGGGATTAAAGATTAAAAATCACAGAGGGGTCACATGTTCAACTATCATAAGATCCTCACTAGAATGAGCGCAGTATTCAAAAGTTAGAGGGATTTTGGGATTCTAGAGAAATGTTGAGAAGAAAGATTGAACAAAGATTCCAGGCATGTTTCACAATGGAGAACTTGTGAAAATTCCACTTTAGGCAAAAGAAGGTAGATGAATGTCAATAAATGAGAAGCAAAATGTTAGGAATTAAAGAAATTTGTGAAATTAAGAGTGTGAACATCAAGAGCAAAGTGGAAAAATTGAGGTATGAATAACTAGTAATGTAACAACAAGGAAATGCAAGGAAGAATACAAAGCTAATAGAATACAAGAGTTGGGAGGTTATGATGAAGCTGTATAGGACATTGGTTAGGCGACACCTGGAGTACTGTGTGTAGTTCAGGTCACAACACTATTGAAAGGAAGTAATTACTCTGGAGCAGTTGCAGAGGTGATTCACCAGGATGTTGTCAGGGCTGTAGCTTTTCAGCTATGAAGGGAAACTATAATGGCTCAGGTTGTTTTCTTTGGAACTGAGAAGATTGAGAGGCAACCCTGATCGTGCTCTACAAAATTATGAAGGGCACAGATAGGATTGATAGCGATAAACTTTTTCCCTTAGCAGAACGGTTAGTTATGAGGAGTCACCGATTTAAAGTAAGGAAGAGGAGGTTTATAGGGGATTTAAGAAGATATGTTTTCACGTACAGGGCCATGCATAATTGGAAATCACAGGATGGAGAAAGGCAAGAACCATTATAACATTGAAAAAGTACATAGAGGATCATTTAAAGCACCATAGCACACAAGGCTATGGACCAAGTATGGGGATTAGAGTAGATAGTTCTTGAAATTGGTGTGATGTTGATGTGCTGATGGTCCTCTTTCTGTGATGTAATACTCAGACTCTGGGGAAGCTTATTAAGACTTAATGCACTGTTAATTCTGTAATTTAACTCTGGTTAGTTTCAATTTTTGATTCTATGCTGTATCAACCAGGCAAGTCTAGAATAGTATAAGTGATTCAGTAGAAAGTGATGTAGTCATTTTGATTAATGATAAGTATTGCCATTAAGTTATATCTAGGCTGGGTACAAAACCTTTAACTTTGAGTGAGAGTGGATGTCTTACACTTAAAATAAGAAAGTTCCTTCTGGCAAATCAGTTGTAGTGTTGAATCAACCATTATCTGTAAATGTCACTGGAAACCACCTTATAAAAACAGAATGCTGAAAATAGCAGGTTAGAACACATCTGTGGAGAAAAACAGTTAAAGCATCATCTTGACCCAAAAGTTTATCAATAGAATTGTGAAATGTACAGTTTCATTGTTTAAGGTAAGCATATAGATAACTTGCCTGTTGAACGACTACTTCCTGCAAGTTGTATGTTTGTGTGGGCGTGGACAATTTTCTTACAAATTTACTGATTATGGTCAAACCACTAATTACTACTTCCTTTTAAATACAGCTGGCTAAAATGGCAAACTATGCTAAATGGCAAACACTCTGTAACATTTTCTTCTTGATGTTTGCTGTGGTCTTCATTGTAACCCGTCTGGTAATATACCCTCTCATGTAAGTAACCATTTCTTTATTTGTATAGATAAGCTTAGTTTCTTTTGATTTAAGGAGAGGTAAGGTTTTCTAATGAAATGGTTGCCTTTTTTCTTTTATGTACATGTATTTTGCTTTGTTCTTCCCCCTCTTCTCTTGAGTGTGTTGACTCATATATTGGAAATCATAAACTCCAGTTACGCTGTGATACCTCAGCCAAATGTACATTCCAGAGCCCATACTATGAATATTGACAGATTGTTTGTTTGCATTATTTTGACATCAGGACTTCACCCAATATCCATTTACGTCAACTTTCCAGCAACCAAGGCTGATAATTTAAATTAAATAAAGAACTGCAGATGCTTGTAATCTGAAGGAAAAACAAAGTGATGGAGTAATTCAGCAGATCTGTGAGAGAAAGAGTTAACATTTCAAGTCCAGTGATCCTTTTATCAGAGTTCTGGACTCAACATTAACTCTGTTTTTCTCCCAAAGATGCTGCCAGATATGCTGAGCTTATCCAGTGTTCCTGAAAACAACTTTCAAGCTAATGTTGAAATCAGATAACTCAGCACAGACTGGGAATTGAACCTGGGATCCTCTCATTTGTACTTTAACTTTGGGGGAAGAAAAGGATGACAACAGCCTTGACAGTGATTCTGATTCAGTGAACAAATTAGTAAAAGACAGCCAGTTTTCATTGACTCCGGGAAAATTGAAATTTAAAAGCTCAAAATACTAAATACTCTGTTTATTCGTGGTGGCATAATAACATAGATGAGTTGCCATCTCCATTGTAAAGCAGGAAGAAATTTCAGTTCAGCTTGTTAAGTTGTCATCCACCGTATTCCCCAGTTTAATTACAACCAACTTTAAAAAAATAATTTGGATGAATGCATGTGATAAGATTGAATAAGATTGCAAACATTGCCTTAGGTTAAAATTCATGAATATTTGGACATGCCAAAGCTCTTCTGTAGAAAAAAAAGTAACAATAGCAAAAATATATTTTCATATGACATTGCAACAGTATTATTACTTAGATTACTATTTTGGATTGAGGGAGAAATTTCATGAAGAAACAAATTCCACTTTACTATCTGTAGTGAGCCATGATTTTGAGTATAACAGGTCAATAATTCGCTTAACAAACGTAGGAAATTGTTCTCTACTGCAAATAACAGTAGGGAAAACTTTGGATTAAACATTCCCAAAGTTAGGAACAGTAGCACACCATGTATGACTGGTGTATTTTATCCACATCATCGAAGAGGAAAAGGTTCAAGTTGATTTCTGTGGCTTGTGTTCTGATAGACTACTTGTTTTCATATAGAGGGTGTTAAATTTAAATGTTGCTCAGTAATTTGAAGATTGTGATTGCAAAATTTACATTCAGGAATTCAAAATCCTGGACTGCCTCATATGCCTCAGCTAGTTGAGTTTCTCTGTGTCTCACTTATCCTGCTATTGAGGTCTTCAATTTGACCAAGCCTTGCTATTCCTGACTAAGTTGTCTAACATGTCTTTGAGAAGCTATTATAAGGAATCTATGTATCCCATGCTTTCAGCAGCTGAGGTGGCAAGAGATCTATAAATGAGTGGAAAAGGAATGTATAGCATTTTTTATTGCACAAAAAGGGTATATCTATTTCTTTCAACAGTCTTCTGAACTATTTCTACCAAGTTCTTGACTGTCTCCAAAGAATGCATCTGATGACATAATTTCACTGTTTGCTAATTTTACTGAGTTAATTTACATAATTCTAACTAAAGATACTTTCCAACTGACACTGTTAAGTGAGCTTCACTTGGGATCACGAGTATTTTTGGGACTGCATACTGCCAGTCCACTCTATCCTGCAATTAGCAAGGGACAAATAATTGGGTAGATTTTAATTCCTACTACCCATGTGGTAATCTAGCAGGGCATGTTGCCTGTCATTAAAGTGCCTGACGTTTTTGCTCTGATTTCAATAATTTTTTAAAGGCAAGTGATTCACTCACTAGCTTATTACCCAAATAATGAATACCTCTTCCCCCATTCATAATGTATGATTCAAATTTGTTTTCATTTTTTAAATATTACACACACAGCTTGTCAGCCGAGCAATGTGTATTTTTTGTTTTACAGGAGCATCAGATCTGTGTTTTATGAAAGCTGGGAGATCATAGGACCTTTCAAAATCTGGGGCTTTATTAATCTTCTTCTTATCACGCTGCTGATTATGCACATCTACTGGTCCCATCTAATCATTCGTATGGTGTTTAAAGCATTTCATAAAGGAAAGGTAAACCCCTGAACTTATCATTTTCAGTAGATTATAATTAAGAGCATGACAGACAGTGTTGTCAACAATATAAAATTGGTTTAATTGAAGCCAAAGCAAAGCGTTGCAAATGCTGGACATCCACAATAAAACTGAAAATCCTTTGCAGAGTGAATGGTCATGGATTTGAAATATTAACTCTGTTCATGGCTACATCTGCTTTGTATTTCTAGCATTTTCTGTTGGATCAAATTTGGTTGGATTTTTGTGAGTTTATCATTCTTTCTTTTGAAAGAAAGTAAATGCTTTTGCTTACAATGAAATATATTGGGCAATGGAAGACGTTTAATTCAATTTTTGTTTCCCAGTGTCAAAAGTGTCTAACACTTCATCTCAGTGCTGAGATCATTGCGTTTTTGACATACTACCAATCATTATCCAGTACAACCATAATTCAACTCAGAAGGCTGTGAACTTGACTTCCTGATGCACAATCAATAAAGTTGTTCACTGCCAGATCTGGTCACAATGTCAAATGATGCTATGCTGTATTATTTCAAGCTATGACTATTTGCTACACCAGGATCATTGTGGAAGGTAAATTCGACACTTCCAACTTCATGTTGATTCTGTCCTAAACTATGTTTCAAATATCTTATAGAATATTTTCATAGTACTAAGCTATCCCTGACTAAACAAATTATATTCTCTGTGACAGCAACTCCAATGTGTGATTTGTCAACCATGTCATCCCTGCAGCAATTAAAGATCACATTATCTTCCACTGTCTTTCCAGCTATCTGATTCATAATGTTGGAGACAGCTGTTGTTCCTCCTGGTTCTGGCCTTGTGTTAAAATCAAATTTCAGTTTGAAAACTCTCACGGTGTTTAGTAGGATGCCCTGTAATTAAAAAAAGAAAACTGCCTTCATACTAAAATGGTGCTATATTGCATCCAAAGCAAAGCCCAAGAGAGTGAGAATATCTCCTGGAGACGCTGTTCCACTGTTTACATTTAGTATAGTTGGAAATTGGAACTCTTATTGGCCCTAGAGTTCATTGCCATTTTTAACAAGGTACATTAAGAGTTCAATTACATCCATCCAAAAGCAACAGTATAAGTACACCTTGTTATCCTGAGATATATATAGAAAATGGCGCAGAATATCTCTGACATGATCATGCAGGCATACGAATAAGGAGCAAGAATCAGCCATTCAGCTCCTCAATCCTGCTCCAATGTTCAATAAAATCATGGCTAATCTGATTGTGGCCTCAACTCCGAGTGCCCATCTATCCGAGTTAAACATAATCAAGAATCTTTCTACCTCTGTCTTTAAAAATATTCCCCCACCCCCACCTCCACTCTTTGAGGAAGAGAACTTGTGACCCCTGAGAGAAAAGAAATTCTTCTCATTTCTGCCTTAAATGGGAGATCCTTTACTTTCATACTGTATCCCTGTTCTAGTTTCTCTGCCAGGGTAAACATCCTTGTAGTAACTGCTCTGTCAAGTTCTCTCAGGATCTTGTCTGTTTTGGTAAGATCATATTATTCTTTTAGATTCCAAAAATTATAGGCTTAACCTATCCAACTTTCCCTCATACATAACCCTTTTCGTCCCAAGTATCAGTTAAGTCAACTTTCTCTGAACTGCTTCTAATACGTTTACATCTTCCTAAATGAGAAGACCAAAACTGTACACAAAGGTGACCTCACAAATGCTGTATAATACTGTAACAAAACATTTCAACTTTATATTCCATTTCCCTTGCAATAGGCAACAACAAACAATGGAAAGTTGCTTTTGGAACATTCTGAACTGGAGGAAGTAAGCATCCTTCATTGAACCAAAATGTTGTGTTTTTTCCTGATTGTTAGGTGTCTAAAGATGATCGAAGTGATGTGGACAGCAGCTCAGATGATGAGGATCAATCTGAACAAAATGCTCATGCGAAAACATCATAATAGACTTTAAAGTGACTGACCAAGAAATTCTACAGTTTCTCAGGATGCAAGTCCAAGCTGCAAAAGAAACAGGAAGCATTTTATTTAAAAAAAAAACTTCTCTGCTGTGCAAAATGTGCATTTGTGACATAATTGGCTAGAAATGATTTATTGTGGACTGTTTACATAAATCTATCAAAATTATAATTATGATATTTGCTAGTTCAGAGTATTATACTGTTCACTGGTAAGACCGAAATGATAAAAAGGCGAGGATATTTTAGCATGAGTGAACACTTCTGACTTCATTTCTAAAAATAAACTCATAGGCATGCTATTTTTAAACAACACAATCAAACTTTATAATTTGAATAAAGTAAAATTGAGTTTTGAAATTGAAACTTTACATCAGAAAAATACAATTTCAAGATAAATGAAATAGGTTCACTGCACTGAATAGGGTAGGAATATAGGTGAAGTTTCTAGTCCTGGAAAATAAATGTTGAATGAGCAAAATATGAAGCTGCTTTTCTGTCAGGAGTTGATTAGATATCTGGCACAATTTTAAACATAAGCAAAAAGTGCTGACTTTCTAAACCAAAGTGTAATCAGTGTCTGTGGAACTGCATTCCAATGTGTTTGATATCCTTCAGCTGAAAAAAAGGAAATGTTATTCAAAAATTTATAACTATTTTTGG
>NC_057742.1:15179424-15194694 GCF_004010195.1 Chiloscyllium plagiosum
ACAGAATTAAAGATCTCAATATTGCTCTCCTTTGCTGGATCTGGGTGTATAAGCTATCAGTGTATAAAACTTTCTCAGCACACAGAGTGCTCTCTGCTCCAAGTTTCAGGTAGCAAATTAGAAGTATAAACAGTAGTCTTATCTTTGGACAGGATGTTGCTGGGACTGAAGGAATACTTATATTTACTAATTAAGTGTATAAATGGAGTGATAGTGTCCCTATCTCTGAGCCAGGAGGCCTGGGTTCAAGTCCCACTTGGTCCATTGGTGTGCAATAATGCATCTGAATTGGAGAATTAAAAAAAAACTACTTCCCAGAAATTGTATTCCCCCTCCACCCCCCCCCCCCCCCCCAGCCCCCAACCAAACTCTTCAGTGCAGCAGATCAAAACTGTTAGATTAGATTCCCTACAGTATGGAAACAGGATTTTTGGCCCAACAAGTCCACACCGACCCTCTGGAGAGTAACCCACCCAGACCCATTCCCTACCTTATATTTACCCCTGACTAATGTACTTAGCACATGCCAATTCACCTGGCCTCCACATCCTTTGGATTGTGGGAGGAAACCAGAGTACCCAGAGGAGACCCATGCAGACATGGAGAGAATGTACAAACTCCACACAGACAATCGTCCGAGTCAGGAATCAAATCCGGGTCCCTGGTGCTGTGAGGCAGCAGTGCTAACCACTAAGCCACTATACTGCCCATAGTTACTTTGAAGTTGACCCTCAATCCCATGATGATGTCTACTCAAGATTGTGGATTTCTGTTGTGACTAAACAGGCTGAGTTGTAACATCTTCAGGCACGTGGAGTAGGTCATCCCAAAAGGCAGTGAGTGGGATCTGGAACATTGGTTTACTTTTATTTATTTCTTGCTCTGCTTCCATTTTGTCTCTTCATTAAAGCACTTGGTCTCAAAGAGTGATGTAGCTTGATGGATAATTTGTCATCCTTTTTAATGATTGGTAGCAAATTCCCACTAGTCTTTGCCATTAAGGTCAATGCTGCACACTGCAAGAAGAGTTTCAATGTTTCTTAGTCATTGTTTAGAATTTGTGAATTGGGGAAACAAAACCTGGCAAGGAAGATGATTTTTGGCCGTCTGGATGAAGTTCATTAAACTGATTAAGCAAATGTTATGTCTGATTGCTTACAGAGCTATCTTAAACAGTGACAATAACATATTTGATTGTCCTTCAAATTAATCGAGAGGATGTAGTGGAGGTACCACTGGTGCAATTTCTCTGGTACCATGTACTGATAACTGTTATTTTGATGCTAGATTCCTGACAATTGCCTGCTGTATTTTGTAAAAACAGTGCATACACCACAGAAACAACAGATTACATTTATACAGCAGTTCTGATGCAATAAAATAGGAATATTCCATGGTTCGTGCTACTCTCCCCACAAGTTCCCCCCTCAAACTCCTGGGTTATCAACTCCAACTAGACCCCACCACCAAGAACATCTCTCCCTCCCCACTCCCCTCTGCCTTCCGCACGGATTGTTCTCTTTGCCAATTCTTGGTTTGCGCCAATCTCCCCACCAACCCCTTGGTACCTTCCCCTGCAACTGGAAAAATGCAAAACCTGCCAGCACATCATGCCCCACACAGTCCTTCCAGTTGAGACAGAGGTTCATCTGCCTCTTCTCCAACCTAGTTTACTGTATCCGGTGCTGCCAATGTGGTCTTCTCTACATTGGATAGGCCAAATCTAAACTATAGGAACATTTCACTGAGTGTCTCAGGTGGGCCTGCAGGGGCTGATGTGATCTCCCAGTCACCACCCATTTTAAATCCCCTTCCCACTCCCTTTCTGACATGACCATCCTTGGCCACCTCCATTGCCACAACGAATAAGACTGCAAATTGGAGGAACAAACCTCATCTGCCAGGGCAGCCTACAGCCCAGAGGACTCAACATTGAGTTCTCCAATTTATAATAACCTCCCTTCCCAGCCCCTCCCATTCCTCTCACGACTCTTATAGCCATCAACCTCCCATCAACCTACTTGTGTTCACCTATCCCTACCTCACCACTCTGCTCCCCCACCCCCTTTAACCTCAGTCCTGAAGAAGGGTTATACCTGAAACATTGACTTCTCCACCTCCTGTTGCTGTCTGCCTTGCTGTGTTCTTCCACGCTGCTGCTTGTCTATCTTGGATTCTAGCATCTGTAGTTTTATTTTGTCTCTAAAAAATGACATTAAGCTCCTTTAGGATAGTGGGAGAGGTGATGCTACTTAGTCAAAATGTTATTCAAGAGGCGTCTTAAAGGGGGATAGCGGTGAAACCTTTTTGGAACATTCCATTTTTTAGGGCCTAGAGAGCTGAGGCCAGATAAGAACAGTCAGAGAAGCACAAGTCTTTGAATTCCATCTCAGAAAATTTAGCCATGAAAATCAGTGTCACTGATTATCCACAAAAATGTGTCCACAGCATGTATACATGGGATGAATCCTAAGGTCACATCTCTGTAAATTACTAGTCAATGCAAAATAGCATTTTACTTCATTATATGATTCTAGCATAAGACACTGTTCCATAGACAAAAATAGATTTGCTAAAAACTACGCTACAGTTTTTTTGACTGCCTATCTCCTGATTGTTCCAACTGTATCATCACCAGTATAACATGCTTCGTAGCTATTGAACCAACTAAATAAACAATCAGCTGTGGTCGTTCTGGTATTTTCCAACACTAAAGTCGACTGGCAACTGGAAACAGCGAGTTGGAGAGCAGAAGCTGGAGGAGGGGCAGGAGAACCATCGGGAGAGCTCTCAGTTTAAAAGGGAAACACGGCTGAAGGGAGGGATCAGCTAAAAATAGCTGCATCTGCTTCTCCCTCACACACTGGAAGCAGTCACATTCTGCAAACTTTCCCCACAGTTCAACTTGCCACTGAAGTGTTACACTATTTCTTTCCTCTCTTTCTTTAGTACTTTTGGTAGAAATTTGTTGAGGTGACTATGTCTGAATCAGCAGAAACTGACAACAGGTATGTAAACTGTAATGATGTGTAAAATGCTAGACCCAAAATTTACTGTTACTGATTTGGAACAAAAGTTATTTTAGACGTACATGAACCTTGAAAAGCAAGTGAATCTTTGTTCACCAGAAATGGTTGTCAATTCATCCCCTGTAAGTGCTGTTGAAATTAATTTGTTGGGATTTGGATTCTTAATGGCAATCTCTTGAATTCTGAATGTGACCTTCACAATGATGCCAGCAGTTGTCCATATAGTCATTTGGAAGGTGCTGGACAACGAGAGAGGGGGTGAACACTTAATGTTTGAATTTATTTTCCTTCTGGGTTGTATACAGCAAATCCAATAATTTTTTCTGTGAAGATTGATGGTTTTGAGGTGATGCTTGGCAATTCAAGATTGAAAGCAAGGAGGTCCTTGTGACACTTTCAATAATTCAATGTAAAGTACCCCAAATAGAAAACTGCTGAAAAAGCTGAGCAGGTTGGGCAGCTACTGATGACCAGTTATTGGATCTGCAACATCAACTCTACTGCTGAGTTTTTCCAACAATGTTGTTTATTTTCGATTTCCAGTATCCAAAGTATTTTGCTTTTATATCAGTAATTTGATTCCTAGATGAAATTGTTCTTTTGGAGGGGTCAAATGGGGGTAGACGCAGGACAGACTAGATGGGTTTGAAGTTTGTAAACGCAAGGAACAAGGCAAACTTGGTTATTGACATGCAGGTCCAAGTAGCCAGCTGGGCTGATGACATAGTAGCAAGACCTGGCTTCAACAAGGGGAGGAATAGGCACTTGATATTCCTGGATATAATTTATTTAGGAAAGAGAGGGAAGGACAAAGCAGAGAGGACAGTAGCATTATAGATGGAAAATACTGTGGCAGAACCAGAGAATGATGATGTATGTGAGGATTAAAAAATAGAACTGATTTGGATGTTCAACACAGAAACAGATCCTTCAATCCAACTCATCCATGCCGACCAGATACCCTAAATTGATTTTATAAGAATAAGGAACAATAGAGGAATTATGATTTTGCTGGGTGCACACAATTGCACAAGCAAATTATGAGTAGGTAGCAGAGCAAAAGTCTCAGCAAATTGCAAAAAGTTTCAAGAACTTTGTAGTAATAACAATAGGGATAATAATCCAAGTTCCTCTTGTAAATCTTTTCTACTCCCTTTCTAATGCTTTCACATTTTTCCTAAAGTGTCGTGCCCTGAATTGGGCACAACATTCCAGTTGAGGCTGAACCAGTAATAAATGAAAGCCATTATTTGATTAATTTGTTTGAATTATTTGATTAAGTAATGGAGAAGGTAGTGGTTTGTCTGCTTGATATTTTTAAATGAACTTTCAAAAGATGTTTGAAGAAGTAAGAAACTTGTTAACAAAACTGAAGTATATCAGATCAAAGCAGCAATACACATGTGGAAATTGGTTCAGGGACAGAAAGATAAATGAAAATAAAGGGATTGACTTATTTTGGGGGGGTTGGAGTTCTTCTGATTCAGCTTCAGATATCTGCACATTCCTATTCCTAACCAGTAAATCAATGCATTGCAATGTTTTAGCTGATTAAACCCCAGAAATCTGCATTATCTTGGGTATCCTAAAGCTCAAATTCAGCCCACTTTATGTATAAATGCCCTAAGTTTGAGTGAATAATATTTATCATAACAAGGAATGAAATTCCACGTAAAGCAAACAAAAGTACCACTTAAGTGGACTTTATTTGACTTCTAAGTTCTTTTTTATTCTTTGATGGGCATAATTGGAAAAGCCAACATTTGTTGCCCAACCAGAACTGCCTTTGAAATGAGGACAGTGAGATATTTTAGAAGTCAGTTAAGTGCTAACCATATTTGCTGTGGGTCTGGAATTACATGTAGGCCAAACCAGAAAATTTCCTTCCCTGAAGGTCCAGACATGTCTTTAAGATAATCAATGTTAAATCCTGATTACCATTACAGAAATTAGCTTTCAGTTTCAGATTTTGTTGAATTTAAATTCCACCAGCTCCCTTGGTGAGATTGGAACCAATGTCTTAAGACCTTTGGTTTCCATATTACTAGACAAAAGTAAGGAGTGCAGATGCTGGAGATCAAAGTCAAGATTAGCGTGTTGCTGGAAAAGCACAGCAGATCAGGCAGCATCCGAGGAGCAGGAAAATTGACATTTCGGGCAGGAGCCCTTCTTCAGGAATCATTTTTTATCCAGCACAACTCTAATCTTTCCATATTACTAGTTCAGTGACATCACCATTATACCATCACCATCCTATCAATGGACTTATAAAAATGAGTTCTCCCTTACTCTGGATTTTAATTGTGATTTTATTTGGCACAGATCCGTGAACACAACCCATATCAGAACATTTGGATAAATTGGCAAGTTTGTTTCCATTTTAAAGAAAAGTGTTGAGAGTAATTAGTATGTGATTCCTTGTAGATGTAACTTTACAATACGATGATAAAAATGCAGTATGACGTTTTTATTCCACTTTGTTGGCTTCTCAGAGGCCGGCATTTCTGTGCTGAGTAATTCACATCCTCACTTTAAGGCACAAGTCAGGAGTATAATGGAATACTCTCTGTTTGCATGGCTGAGTGTAACTGCAATAACACTCGAGAAGCTCTACACTATCCAGGACCAATCAGCCTATTTGATAGGCATCCTTTCCTTCACCTTCATTCATTCCCTCCACCACCTCTGCACAATGACAACAGTGTGTATTTCTGAAAAATTGACTGCAATAATTTATCAAGTTTCCTTTAAGAGCATCTCCCAAACCTATGACTTCCCCACTTAAAAGGACATACGCAGCAGATATACAGTAACACCATTGCCTGCAAGTTCCCCTCCTGGCTACACACTATCCTTACTTGGAACTATATCATCATTCCTTCAACATTATTGGTTCAAAATTCTGGAAATCCCTTCCTGACAACATTGTGGGTGTACTTACATCCTAAAAGAATGCAGCAGTTCAAGCAAGTAACTTCCACCATCTTTTCAAGGGTAATAAGGGATGAGTGAAAAATGCTGACCTGCCTAGTGACACCCACATCTCTGAATGAAGAACAAAAATACAGGAGGGAAATGCACATCGGTTTAACTTTATATCGCAGGGAAACCAGTCATTGACCTGTACCTTCAAATTTAAAAGTAATTTATTGACCATTAATTGACATGAATAATTTACGACTAAGTGTAGTTATCTGGGTTTCCCATGGGGATGCTTGAGTGATGTCCTTAAGTAGTAGCTCAACCATTAAAGCCATGCTTCAGATTTCAAGCAATGCTTGAGATTTCATAATGTAAATTAGAATGCAAAGAGTAGATTATTAGGTGGGACTTGATTCAAGTTTAGACATGGCACTAGAGTTTTTAAATGATCATATATTTGTAGGTGGTATAATATTTGTTATGGACCAAACCAAGCCCCTCACAATAAATGAAGAAGATGGCCTAAACCCTCTCTATGGTAGCAAGCTACAAGGGCTCAACATACCCTGGGTAAAGAAATTTCTCCTCATCTCGAACCTAAGTGGTTTGTCCCTTACATTAGGCTGTGACAAATGTATAGATGAGGGAGTAGTAGCAACTGAGCTCAGATAAGGTGCCAGTTGAGTGGTGTTGCAGAACTGGAAATGGGTAATGATATTGATGGTGTAGATTGTGATAGGAAAATTAACTTGGGGTCAAATGTAAGACCAAAATTTTGGACAGTCTGATTCAGCCTCAGGCAATACCAGGGAGAGGTTTGGACTGGGTGCCAAATAAAACAAAGAGTAGTGGGGTTAAGATGATGCATAAAAGACCAGAGACAGAGCAACAAGTGAGTCAAAGAAGATTTAAGAGCTACAAAAGGTTGTTATTACGAGTATTACTATTATTACTGACCTCACAGCTGCTCATTCCACAGGCTTTAGCATCTTTGGCAATGACTCCTGCCTTTACCACAGAATCTGACACAGATCAGTTGTCTAGGTCTGGAATGTTTTCCTTGGGAACATCTCCAGCTTCATATGCTCATTTGAAACACTCCTTAAAACTTATGTATCTGTTTGATCAGATGTTTGCCTATCTTTCTAATATCCAATGTTTTGTCTCAGCAACTGTCTTTACAATTTTGCATCTGTGAAGTGTCTTGGCATGTTTTTCAACATTAAGAGATGCATATTGTTATCACTTGTTCGGTTTTTTTCCCATTTAAGGAATAGTGAAAAAATGTTTTTATAACCAATTGCATAGAGTTATAGAGATGTACAGCATGGAAACAGACCCTTCGGTCCAACCTGTCCATGCCGACCAGATCTCCCAACCCAATCTAGTCCCACCTGCCAGCAGCTGGCCCATATCCCTCCAAACCCTTCCTATTCATATACCCATCACATGCCTTTTAAATTTTGCATTGTACTAGCTTCCACCACTTCCTCTGTCAGCTCATTCTGTACACGCACCACCCTCTGCGTGAAAACGTTGCCTCTTAGGTCTCTTTTATATCTTTCCCCTCTCACCCTAAACCTATGCCCTCTGATTCTGGACTGCCCCCACCCCAGGGAAGAGACTTTGTCTATTATCCGATCCATGCCCCTCATGATTTTATAAACCCCTATAAGGCCACCCCTCAGCCTCCGACGCTCCAGGGAAAACAGCCCTAGTCTATTCAATCTCTCCCTATAGCTCAAATCCTCCAACCCTGGCAACATCCTTGTAAATCTTTTCTGAACCCTTTCAAGTTTCACAACATCTTTCTGTTAGGAAGGAAATCAGCATTGCATGCAATATTCCAACAGTGGCCTAACCAATGTCCTGTACAGCTGCAACATGACCTCGCAACTCCTGTACTCAATATTTTGACTGATGCAAGCATACCAAACGTCTTCTTCACTATCCTATCTACCTGTGACTCCACTTTCAAGGAACTATGAACTTGCACTCCAAGGTCTCTTTGTTCAGCAACACTCCCTAGGATCTTACCATTAAGTGTATAAGTCCTGCTAAGATTTGCTTTCCCAAAATGCACACATTTATCTAAACTAAACTCCACCTGCCACTTCTCAGCCCATTGGCCCATCTGGTCCAGATCCTGTTGTAATCTGAGGTAACCCTCTGCACTGTCCATGACACCTCCAATTTTGATGTCATCTGCAAACTTACTAACTATACCTCCTATGCTCACATCCAAATCATTTATATAAATGATGAAATATAGTGGACCCAGCACCATTCCTTATGGCACTCTACTGGTCACAAGCCTCCAGTCTGAAAAACAACCATCCACCACCACCCTCTGTCCTGTATCCAAATGGCGAGTTCTCCCTGTATTCCATGAGATCTAACCTTGCTCACCAGTCTCCCATGGGGAACCTTGTCGAACGCCTTATTGAAGCCTTCATCAATCCTCTTTGTTACTTCTTCAAAAACCTCAATCAGGTTTGTATTTACTATACAGCTGGATCAATGAAATACTGGCGAGCTGAAGATCTCCAGCATCTGCAGTTTTTTTTGTCTCTAACCAAGTTTGTTCCACTGCGAAGTCTCTTCCAAGGATGCCCACTTTGAAGATGTTCTCTGCCTCCCTCAGACATGCATTCAGTGAATCCTTTCTCACTGCCACAACATCATGACTACCACGACACCAGCCCTACTAACCTTGGCCTCCATTGCCACAACGAACCAAACCTGAAATTGGAGGAACAACAGCTCATCTTCTGCCTGGGCAGCATACAGCCTGGAGGACTCAACATTTAGTTCTCCAATTTCAAACAACCTCCCTTCCCATCCCCCGACTCTCTTCCCAGTCCTTTCCCCTCCCTTCCACTCCTCCCTGCCACCAACCAGATTCATTCCTCCCAATGACCAACCATTGTACTAGCCTCCACCACTTCCTCTGGCAGCTTATCCCAAACACATACCACCCTCTGAGTGAAAAAGTTGACCCTTAGTCTCTTTTATATCTTTCCCCTTTCACCCTAAACTTACGCCTTCTAGTTCTGGACTCCTCCACCCCAGGGAAAAGACTTTGTCTATTTATCCCATCAATACCCTCTACCTGTCGTCACCTATCCCCACTTCACCACCCTGCCCCGCCACCGCCTGTTTTTGCAGCTCTCCCTACCCCTACCCCCAGTCCTGAAGAAGGGTTACACCCAAAACATTGACTTCCTCACCTGCTGATGCTGTGTTCTTCCAGCCTCCTGCCTGTCTATTTCATGGTCTTCTTGACTCCACAACAAAATTTAGAAGATTTTGCTTGGTTATTTCTAGATGGGCATCCTGTCTTTAGATTGCAGGGAACAATGGCAGTTGCCAACAGATGGAGCATATTGGATTCATGCATGGACTTGTAGCACACTCATGAATTTGTAGGAATAAGAAGTTACCTTATCAAATTTCATATGTCAAGCATTAATGCCTATTTAAAATAAAAGATTCAATACCTAATTATCTTAATTTCACTCCTGTGAAGTCACCATCCAAGGCTTAAAGAATTAAAATAAATGCTCTCCTCTTTACAGTTTAATTTTTAAAAGCTAAGGCCTTAAGAACTTTTCTTTATTTCATAGTATGTAGATGCCAACAGCTAGGTCAGCATTTATTGCTTATCCCTAAATAACCTGGAGATAGGTGATGGTAAGCTGATTAAAGAATGACTAACTGTTCTTTGATTAACTTTTATTTAATCAGACAGCCAGCAAAGACACAATGGTATGACCGCAAAAATTATGTGTTTGTTGAGTTCTGTGTAGAAGATAGCAAGGATGTTGATGTTAAAATTGAAAAATACAGACTGATCTTCAGGTAAGAATCTATTGTGTTTACTGTGAATTATTTATTTTGTTGCATTGATTACTGGAACATGTATATTTAAAAGCAGGTTCAAACTCACATTGTGCATTGCTGAAGACGTAGCTCTAAAATGATACTTAGACGATACTAATCATCATCAAATGACTTCTTGGGCTAATGTGACTGTTAGAACATAGAATGATACATCATAGTACAGGCCCCTTCAACCTCCAATGTTGCGCCAACCTAGGAAACCAATCTAAACCCCATCTAACCTACACTATTCCATGATCATCCATAAGTTTATCCAAAGCTTATTTAAATGCCCTTAATGTTGGCAAGTCAACTACTGTTGCGGGCAGGGCATTCCACACCCTTACTACTCTCTGAGTAAAGAACCTACCTCTGACATCTGTCCTATATCTATCACCCCTCAATTTAAAGCTATGTCCCTCATCACCATTGAAGGAAAAAGTCTCTCACTGTCCACCTACCTAATACACTGATCATCTTGTATGCCTCTATTAAGTCACCTCTCAATCTTCTTCTCTCTAATGAAAACAGCCTCAAGTCCCTCAGACTTTCTTCATAAAACCTTCCCTACATACCAGGCAACATCCTGGTAAATCTCTTCTGCATCCTTTCCAATGCTTCCACATCCTTCCTATAACATGGCGACCAGAACTATAGACAATATTCCAAATGCGGCCACACCAGAGTTTTGTACAGCTGCAACATGACCTCATGGCTCTGAAACTCAATCCTTTTACCAATAAAAGCTAACATACCGTATGCCTTCTTAACAATCCTATCAACCTGGGTGGCAATGTTCAGGGATCTATGCACATGGACACCGAGATCTTTCTGTTCATCTACACTACCAAGAATCTTACCATTAGACCAGCACTCTGTATTCCTGTTACTCCTTCCAAAGTGAATCACCTCACACTTTTCTGCATTAAACTCCTTTTGCCACTTCTCAGCCTAGTTCTGCAGCTTATCTATGTCTCTCTTTAACCTGCAACATCCTTCTGCACTGTCAACAAATCCACCAACTTTAGTGTCAGCCGCAAATTTACAAATCCATCCTTCTATGCCCTCATCCAGGTCATTTATAAAAATGACAAACAGCAGTGGCCCTAAAACAGATCCTTGCAGTACAGTAACTGAACTCCAGGATGAACATTTTCCATCAACCACCACCCTCTGTCTTCTTTCAGCTAGCCAATCTCTGATCCAAACTGCTAAGTCACCCCCGTTCCCATGCTCCGTATTTTCTGCAATAGCCTACCGTGGAGAACCTTTTCAAACGCCTTACTGAAATCTTATATACACCACATCAACTGCTTTACCCTCACCGACCTGTTTGGTCACCTTCTCAAAGAATTCAATAAGGTTTGTGAGGCACAACCTACCTTTCTGTGTTGACTATCCCTAATCAGATTATTTCTTTCTAGATGATCACAAGTCCTATTTCTTATAATCCTTTCCAAAACTTTACCCACAGCAGAAGTAAGGCTCACTGGGTTGTCGCCTCTCTCCTTCTTGAACGAAGGGACAACATTTGCTATCCTCCAGTCTTCTAGCTCTATTTCTGTAGACAATGACAACATAAATATCAAAGCCAAAGGCTCTGCAAACTCTTCCCTAGCTTCCCAGAGAATCTTAGGATAAACTCTGCCCAGGGGACTTATCTACTTTCACACTTTCCAAAATTGCTAACACCCCCTCCTTATGAACCTCAATCCCATCTAGTTTAATAACCTGTATCTCAGTATCTCTCCAACAACATTGTCTTTTTCCAGTGTGAATACTGACGAAAAATATTAATTTAGCACCTCTCCTTCCTCTTCAGACTCCACGCACAATGTCCCACTATTGTCCTTGACTGGTTCTAATCTCACCCTAGTCATTCTTTTATTCCTGACATACCTATAGAAAGCTTTAGGGTTTTTCTTAACTCTATCTGCCAAAGGCTTCTTATGACCTCTCCTGGCTCTTCTGAACTCTCTCTTTAGGTCTTTCCTGGCTAACCTATAACTCTCAAGCACCCTAACTGAGCCTTCACATCTTATCTTTACATAAGCCTTCTTTGTCCTCTTGACAAGAGATTCAACTTCTTTAGTAAATCATGGCTCCCTCGCTCGACCACTTCCTCCCTGCCAGACAGGTACATACTTATCAAGGACACGCAGTAGCTGGTCCTTGAACAAGCTCCACATTTCCTGCAGTTTCCTTCTCCATCCTATGGATCCCAAATCTCACCTAATCCTATCATAATTTCCTTTCCCCCAGCTATAACTCTTGCCCTGTGGTATGTATCTATCCCTTTCCATTGCTAAAGTTGTCATTGAGCAGGGTGTAAAACTCCACGGTTGATAGTACACAGTTTTGGAGCTGTTCTGACATCTGTCTGCCTAAAAGTCTGTTTATTTTAACTCATAGATATTGCCAGAAACTCTACCTATCAGAAAGCTTGAATGTGAATGCTGATTAGGACTAAATATTTTAACTGCAGCCAGATGGCATAGTGTTGTGGAATTCCAATGTTCTGTGTCATGGAATAGGAAAACGAATTCTCAGTTCAGTGGATTCTCAATTTCAGTCATGCCATTGTGAAAAGGAGATGAGTGGTGTTGCTCACAGATGGAGAAATTTGAACTAGTTACTTTGTCCTGCTTTCACCCTGTTTATTGACCAAATGTAGAGCAGAGAGGGAGAATATAAGGACACTGATAAGATAATCTTAAATTTACAAATACTCTGGTGCGGGGCAAAGAGGATGAGATCCAAATAATTGTGCTGGTTTTTGAATTAGCTTTATTGAATTGAATTAGCTTGCTTTGATTACTGAGGTGAAGCCTGTTACAGATCAAACCCAAGACCTGTCAATGACTTGAATGAACTCCTGCCAGTTTTGCATGGCCGATGATGAGTAAACTATTAAAGGCAGCTTTATTTATGGAAAATACAATGCATAGGTTGTAAATACAGGCAATCATCCATACATTTAAATAAGATAATATGAAACGTTATAACTTTGAACACATTTTCTACATTATAATTTCAACAGTTGCAAATCAGCAGATAACACGGAACTCTACAATAACATCGAACTGTTCAGCAAAGTGGAGCCAAATGTAAGTAGATACCACGTGGACAAACCTCATAAAACCCTGGATAAACTGATAGGCTAAAGCATTAAAAACATATGTTTGATAAAAGAGATGACAATCCAATTCCAGAAAATTATTGCTTTGATGATATAGAATAAGAGAATCATAGAGATGTATGGTACAGAAACAGATCCTTCAGTCTAACTTGTCCGTGCCGACCAAATATCCTAACCTAATCTAGTCCCATTTGCCAGCATTTGCCCATATCCCTCTAAAACCTTCCTATTCATATACCCATCCAGATGCCTTTAAACATTGTAATTGTACCAGCCTCCACACTTCCTCTGGCAGCTCATTCCATACTCTACGCACCCCCTTAGCATGAAAAAGTTGCCCTTTAGGTCACTTTTAATTTTTTTGCCTTTCACCCTAAACTTATACCCTCTAGTTCTGGATATCCCCAACCCAGGGAAATGACCTTGTCTATTTATCCTATCCATGCCCCTCATCATTTTATAAATTTCTATAAGGTCATTCCTCAGTCTCTGACGCTCCAGGGAAAACAGCCCAGCCTATTCAGCCTCTCCCTATAGCTCAAATCTTTCAACTCTGGCAGCATCCTTGTAAATCTGACCTTTTCATGTTTCACAACATCCTTCTGATAGGAAGGAGACCAGAATTGCACACAATATTCCAAAAGTGGCCTAACCAATGTCCTGTACTGCCCCAACATGACCTCCCAACTCTGACCAATAAAGGAAAGCATACCAAATGCCTTCTTCCTATCAACCTGCGATTACATTTTTAAGGAGCTGTGAACCTGTACTCCAAAGTCTCTTTGTTCAGCAACACTCCCCCGGACTTTACCATTAAGTGTATAAGTCCTGCCCTGATTTGACTTTCCAAAATGCAGCACCTCATATTTATCTAAATTAAACTCCATCTGCTACTCCTCAGCTCATTGGCCCATCTGATCAAGATCCTATTGTAAAATGAGGTAACCATCTTCGCTGTCCACTACACCTCCAATTTTGGTGTGATCTCCAAACTTACTAACCTTACCTGCTACGTTCACATCCAAATCATCCATATAAATGACGAAAAACAGTGGATCCAGCATCGATCCTTGTGGCAGTCCATTGATCACAGGCCTCTCGCCTCAAAAGCAACTCTCCACCACCACCCTCTGTTTTCCACTCTCAAGCAAGCTCTGTATCCAAATGTCTAGTTCTCCCTATATTCCATGAAAGCCAACCTTGCTATCTAGTCTACCATGAGGAACCTTGTTGAATACCTTACTGAAGATCATATGGATCACATCCACTGTACTGCCCTTGTCAATCATCTTATTTATGTCTTCAAAAATCTTAATCAAGTTCATGAGACATGATTTCCCACGCACAAAGCCATGCTGATTATCCCGGATCAGTCCTTGCCTTTCCAAATACATGTAAATCAAGACCCTCAAGATACCCTCCAACAACTTGCCCACCACCAATGTCAGGCTCACCGGTCTATAATTCCCTGGCTTTTCCTTATCACCTTTCTTAAATAGTAGCACCACGTTAGCCAACCCCCAGTCTTCTGGCATTGATGATACAAATATCTCAGCAAGAGGCCCAGCAATCACTTCTCTAGCTTCCCACAGAGTTCTAGGGTACACCTGATCAGGTCCTGGGGATTTATCCACTTTTGTGTGTTTTAAGACATCCAGCATCACCTCCTCTGTAATAAACACATTTTGCAAGATGTAACCATCAATTTCCCCACATTCTATATCTTCCATGTACTTTGCCACAGTAAACACTGATGGGAAATTCTTGTTTAGTATCTCCCCCATCTCCTGTGGCTCCACACATTGGCTGTCTTGCTGATCTTTGAGGGGCCATATTCTGTCCTGAGTGACCCTTTTGTTCTTAATATATTTATAAAATCCCTTTGGATTCTCCTTAACTCTATTTGCCGAAGCTATCTCACGTCCCTTTTTGCCCTACTGATTTCCCTCTTACGTATACTCATACTGCCATTATACACTTCTAAGGATTCCCTTAATCTCTGCTGTCTATACCTAACATATGCTTCCTTCTTTTTCTTAACTAAAACCTCAATTTCTCTAATCATCTAGCATCCCCTACACCTACCAGCCTTTCCTTTCACCCGAACAGGAATATACTGTCTCTGGACTCTCGTTATCTCATTTCTGAAGGCTTCCCATTTTTCAGTCATCCCTTTACCTGCAAACATCTGCCCCCAATCAACTTTTGAAAGTTCTTGCCTAATACTGTCAAAATTGGCCTTCCTCCAATTTAGAACTTCAACTTTTAGATCTGGTCTATCCTTTTCCATCACAATTT
>NC_057742.1:15194794-15208424 GCF_004010195.1 Chiloscyllium plagiosum
TCTAGTCCCACCTGCCAGCACCCGGCCCATATCCCTCCAAACCCTTCCTATTCATATACCCATCCAAACGCCTCTTAAATGTTGCAATTGTACCAGCCTGCACCACTTCCTCTGGCAGCTCATTCCATACACATACCACCCTCTGTGAGAAAAAGTTGCCCCTTAGGTCTCTTTTATATCTTCTCCCTCTCACCCTAAACCTCCAGTTCTGGACTCTCCCACCCCAGGGAAAATACTTTGTCTATTTACCATACCCATGCCCCTCATAATTTTGTAAACCTCTATAGGGTCACCCTTCAGTCTCCGACGCTCCAGGGAAAACAGCCCCAGCCTGTTCAGCCTCTCCCTATAGCTCAATTCCTCCAACCCTGGCAACATCCTTGTAAATCTTTTCTGAACCCTTTCAAGTTTCACAACATCTTCCCGATAGGAAGGAGACCAGATTGCACGCAATATTCCAACAGAGGCCTAACCAATGTCCTGTACAGCCGGCAACATGACCTCCCAACTCCTGTACTCAATACTATGACCAATACAGGAAAGCATACCAAACACCTTCTTCACTATCCTATCTACCTGCGACTCTACTTTCAAGGAGTTTTGTTTCTCAGTATCCCTCTGACTATTAGGGGGTCAATAATACAATCACAATAAGATGATCATCCCATTCCTATTTCTCAATTCCACCCAAATAATTTCCATGGATGTATTCCCAGGAATATCCTCCGTAAGAACAGCTGTAATGCTGTCCCTTATCAAAAACGCTACTCCCCCTCCTCTCTTGCCCACCTTCCTATCCTTCCTATAGCATTTGTATCCTGGAACATTAAGCTGCCAGTCCTGTCCATTCCTGAGCCACATCTCCATAATTGCTATGATATCCCAGTCCCATTTTCCTAACCATGTCCTGAGTTCATTTGCCTTCCCTGTTAGGCCTCTTGCATTGAAATAAATGCAGTTTAATTTATCAATCCGACTGAATGCTGCTTTGTTCCTGCCTGCCCTGACTGATTTGACTTGTTCCCTTTCCAAACTGTACCATTTTCGGATTGATCTATTTCTTCACTATTTCCCTAGGTCCCTACCCCCACCTCCTCCCCCACCCCCACCCCCACCCCCCTACTCCTTATTGGTTTAAATCCTCCTGAGCAGCTCGAGCAAATCTCCCTGCCAGTATGTTAGTCACCTTCCAATTTAGGTGCAATCCATCCTTCTTGTACATGTCATTTCTACCCCAGAAGACATTCCAAAGATCCAAAAATGCGAACCCTTCTCCCATGCACTAGCACTTCAGCCACGCATTCATCTGCTCGATCCTCCAGCTTGTAGCACCAGGAGTAATCCAGATATTACTACCTTGAGGACTTCCTTTTTAAATTCCTGCCTAACTTTCTATATTCTTCCTTCAGAATCTCATCTTTTTTCCATCCTACGTCATTAGTTCCAATGTGTACAATGACCTCCTTATGATGCCTTTCCCCTTTGAGAACATTCTGCACCCTCTCCAAGATACCCTTGATCTCGGCATCAAGGAAGCAACACATCATTCTGATTTTCCACTGCCGGCTCCAGAAACAGCTGTCTGCATCTCTGACGAGAGAGTCCCCATCACAATTGATCGCTTGGAACCCAATGTACCTCTCATTACATTAGAGCCTGTCTTAATACCAGAAACTTGGCTGTTCATGCTACATTCCCCTGAGAGTCCATCACCCTCTACATTTTCCAAAACAGCATACTTGTTTGAGATGGGAATAGCCACAGGAGACCCCTGCACTACCTGCCTACCCTACCTAGCCTTCTTGGGGTTAACCCATCTACCTGACTGTATCTGCGGTTTTTCTCACTTCCTATAACTGCCATCCATCGCACCCCCTAGCTCCTGTAAATTCCATATTGCCTCCAACTGCCACTCCAACTGATTCATATGATCCGATGGGATTCTCAACCAAAGACACTTCCTACAGACATAGTCATCAGTAACATGGAAACTCTCCCCAAACTCCCACACCCGACAGAAGACCACATCACTCTACTACAGGCCATCTTTGTTCCTTCACAATCTACAGACCCAGAAAATAGCATCGTCTTATTGCTTTAAATAAAACACTGCTCCAGGCTAACTTAATACTTACCACTTATATTTTTAAAATTTTTTAAAAACCAAGAGACAGATCGCAATAAAACATATAATCAAGAAGGAACCTACTCTACTCAGTATTGCAGATTTACAGCAAGGCCACACTGAAAAACTATGCATTTATCTGTTCTTGTGCTGTGAGCTATCCCACACAGGTTCCTCCAAGATCATTTGTGAATTTCGCTGTTTATTAATTTTTCCTACGATGTCCAGACATACTTGAACTCAAACAGCAAATGCAGTAACTGTGCAAATTGTTGACGTCGATTCTTTGCCAATGTAGTGATTAAAAACACTGGCTTATGTAGTATTAAGATACTGAAGTCAAGTTTTCATTTCTTGTCTGTACTAAGCCATTGATCTCAAGTCTGAGAAGCAGTTAAGTTGGTAAAGTTGGCTTTACTTCCTTCAGACTAGGAGGGAAAAAAAACAACTCATCTTCCTGTCCATGTCACTTTCTAAAGTTCCTCTCTGGAAAATGTGCACCTGGAGGTTTGAGTATTTCAGGCCTGGGAACTTTGCATCTACCTGAGTTTTTTAATGAGATATTTTCCCTTCAGGCTTTCCTCAGCATCTATGCTGAGCAACTTTTTTGCTCCTCTGCTTCCCTTGCTTTTTCTCTGCTCCCGATCCTATTGTCCTCCATCCTTCCCAAATGTGTCCTTCTGTTTAAATTTTCCTGCCCTCAGCCACACCATATCTATCTCTGGCCTCTCTGTCTCATGGTTTCAGCAAAGTTCTTTTTAAACCCCAACGTCTTCTGCTACTAGTCCTCAGAATCCTGACTAGCTGCAATGACAGAAAGAAACTTTTGATTGAAGGAGCATCTCCTTGCAGAAACCTCCACATGTACTCCTGTATTGGGAACATGGGTCACAGGCTGCATAGGACCAGTTGGTGGGCTGATTCTGGGCTGAGGGGCTGTCTGTTGGACCAGCCTCTGTAATCACCTATTCATGCCTCTTGTAATTTTATAAACTCTATAATGTCAACCCTCAGTTTCCTATGCTCCAGGGTCAAATGTGCCAGCCTATCCACCCTCTCCAGCCTCTCCTTGTAACTCAAATGCTCCAGTCTCTCTGACATCTCTGGAAGATTCTGTTTATGGATATTGCAGCGAACATTGAGAACCTCCTTTCACTTCCCTTTTCCCACCGTCCTGCTCTTGGGTTAAAAATGGAAGCTGATCTATGCAGTCAGCTGTTGTGCAGCACCAAGTCACTACTGAGATAATCAAATATGAACTTCCTTTACTTACGAAAAGAGATTTAATCACTTTCACTTTTTCTTCAATTGACAGGATTCAAGACACAAATGTTCTGGTAGGTCTATAACACTCTTCATGAGGAAAGTTGATGGTAAAAAAGCTTGGCCGAGACTGACCAAAGAAAAAACTAAGGTATGGTTTTCAGCTAATAATTAAATTGCCACGATTCAGAGAACTTCAGTGACATTATTATAGTGTACCTGCCCGATAGGGTCTTTGGTCCAACCTGTCCAGGTTTCCCAAACAAAAACTGGTACCATTTGCCTGCTCAGATCCCACTAAACCTTCCCTATTCATGTAGACGTCCAAATATCTTCTAAATGTAGTAATGTACCTACCTCTACCACTTCCTCTGACTGCTCATCCCACATACAAACTACCCTGTGTGTGAAAAAGCTGCCCCTCAGGTCCCTTTTCAATCTTTCCTCTCTCACCTTAAACCTCTGCCCTCTAGTTTTGAACTCCCCTGCCCGAAGGAAAAGACTCTTGCTATTCACCTTATCTGTGCCCGTCATGATTTTAGAAACTTCTTTAAGGCCACCCCTCAGCCTCCTGCGCTCCAAGAAAAGAGTCCCAGCCAATCCAGCCTCCTCTTATAACTCAAACCCTCCAGTCCCTATAATATCTGTGGGGATTCCATTTATGGACATTGTAGCAAACATTGACAATATGGTTTCACTTGCTTTTTCCCACTTTCCCACTCACTGGTTAAAAATGTGGCATTGACTGTAGGTCAATGCAGTCAGCTGTCATGCACCACCAAGTGATTACCGAGAGCAAATACCTGAGAATACTTCCTATTTCAGATGTACAGCTATGTGTTTTTTATTTCTCACTTTTTATTATGAGAAAGGGTCAAAGGCAAACTGTTGCATTGCACTGGTGAGGCAAATTATTGTCTTTATGCATGTTGATCAGTCATTGTTAATGTGATTAGTATTTTCCAGTTCAGTATTTATGTGATACATCTGCTTCTTGGACTCTCTGGGGAAGAGGTCAATGTTTACAACTCAGCTGCATATCAGATGGTCAGGATGTCCACCACATCTGCTTACAACACCAAAGAGAGACAGGAACCATTTTGACCGTTGGGTTTCATCTACACAACGGCAACAAGCTTGCAGCATTCATTTTACTCCTGGCCTGATAAAGATGTTCTGAAAATTTACCTATGCAGCTTCTGGACTGGTCTGATTTACGAGCTATTTTACTGACCAATGTTAACATTACTCCAGTTTCAATGGGAGAAAAAGAGACTGTGAATAGTTTCCCCAGTGGTATCTGAAGTTTGCATTGGTATCCTACAGTTCTTTTCCATTTAAATAGAACTCCCTCTTTTTCAGACAGCATTGCCTATTTAAAGGCTAACTTGAAAACAGTCAGTAAAACAGGTCTCGAACTGGCGTCGGCAGAGACCTTCCAGTGGTTATGCATGCAAGGCTTGTCCATGATGTAGACAACTACCTAAATGGCTGTGATCCAATCAACCCATTCAGAGATGTTACCACACATTTCTGGAGAAGGTGGGTCTTGGACCTGGGTTTCCAGGCTCAGAGGCACAGACACTATGACTGCATCATGAGAGCCCTCCTATAATCCTGCAATATTTTCTAATCAACCTGCTCAGAGATTTTACAACACACCTCTGGAGTACATATGTCTTGATTCAGGAGCTCCTGGCTCAGAGGCAGGGACACTACCGCTGTGCAAAGAGAGACCTAATGGGGACATGTGATCATGAATGAATGAATGCAATGCAGCTGCAGACTGCCCAGTATACTCCAGATTGGTTCTTGCCCCTCTGATGCACACTCATGTTCTGGTACACTCAGGTATAGATTATTGCTCTCTCTCTCTCTCTGGTCCTGAGGTCCCCACAATCTTACTTTCTCATGTTCTGCTCTCCACATTCTTCTGCTCTCTCTGCTGCATGCTTTAACCATGGTTCCTGCTTTCCCTCTGCTCCTCTAGTCCTTTCTCTATATTCTGTTCTCCCTGAACTTCTGCTATCTAACAAGGTTCGAGTGGGTACACACTTCTTGTTGACAATCTCATGTAAAATACCTTAAATATCTTATATAACACCTGTGTCATCACTAATTGAAACAAATTAGAGGAAACCTTCAAGACCATCAACAATACCCTTCCTGACATAAAATTCAGTAAAGAGGAGGAAAACAACACCAAGCTGTCATTCCTATATGTCACAGTAGAGCGAATGACCAATGGGGAACTTCAAACCAGCATCTATCGGAAAATAACACTCACGGACCAAATACTTTCATTCCAACATCCAGAAATGAAGCCCCATCAGAACATTATTTCATCGAGCTACCACACACTGCAGCACAGAGGATCTACAATGAGTAGAGGAAAATCACTTATACAGTGTATTCAAAATAACGGGTACCCAATGAGCACAGTCTGCCGATTTCTGAGCAATAAACCCAAAAAAGCAGGTAAGACATGTCCAGAAACCCTAGCCACTCTCCCTTACATCAAAGACATCTCGGAAATGACTGCCAGACTACTCTTGGCATCATGATAGCCCACAAACCCACCAACACACTAAAACAGCAGCTAATGAACTTGAAAGACCCGATACAGGCAACAAGTAAAACTAAAGTCATTTACAAAATACCTTGCAAGAACTGTAACAAACACTACATTGGACAAACAGGCAGAAAAATAACCACCAGGATACATGAATATCAACTAGCCACAAAAAGACCCACTTTCACTAGTATCTTTACATACAGATGAGGAAGGAAACCACATTGACTGGGACAACATATCTATCCTAGCACAAGCCAAACAGAGACAAGCTCAAGAATTCCTAGAAGCATGGCATTCCAACTGGAACTCTATCAACAAACACACTGACTTGGATCCCATTTACCAACCCTTGAGAAAAAGATCAGGAAATGGCATCACCACAGGAAATGATGTCACCAATGCAAACACATAAATAAAAAGCAAGCCACACCACCAGTGCTTCACCAGAGGCTCACTGATGATGTTACCTAGTATGGTGACAAAATATCTAAAAACAAACCTTCCTGCTCAGTGAGCAAACTTACTTCCAGAAACTCAACCTGAGCTACAAATCTTCTCAAAACTCACTTGTATATCTTTGAATATATTTGTATTAGAAATATCATATTTTAAGTTACAACCTGTCTTAAAAATGTCATTACAACATGTTTTACATACAACACTCCCATATTCTGAGCATTGCATTGTATATCATTTAAATAAGCATCCATAAATACTGAACTATTTGAAAAGGGATCCTTTATCCAATGAAGTTTGAGGACCACTGGGCAAGTGAGAGGGGTTTTTTTTTATTTACAATTTTTGTTCCATTTTTCAATATGAATAGGGATAGTAGGCAAATTAAAATGGTCATTCTGATCTTTAACTAAGATGAACTTACTAACAAAATTTCACTGCTTTCAATTGCACATTCAAAACATGTTTTTGTTGCGAATGTCATTTGTTTTTGTGTTCCAACCTTAGTTGGTTCTATACCCTTGTCCCAAGGGCAAGATGATATTGCCATGCAGTGGGCGACTTGTTTCTTCTTTCAGCCGGAAGTGTATATAAAACCTGAGTGTTTTTCTTCCACAGCATGCCTGGTTAACAGTGGACTTTGATAACTGGAAGGACTGGCACGATGATGATGAGCAGATGATTGACTTGGAACACTACGCAAATGTACGTTCCATCTCTGCGGAGTCCGGCCATTGCAATTAATGGAACCTGTAACTCACCTCAGTTGCAAATAACAATTAAAAGTAAACAAAAAAAAATGTTTTCAACACATGATCTTTATGTGGATGTGGCTTTCCTTTTATAAGTTTAATATTCCAAACATGCAAAGCTTATTTTACTCTAGGCACAGTAACTGTTCGACTTTCTGTTGCTATTTCCTCATATAATTGTTGTTTTTCTGTCATGTATTTTTAAATATTCTCTACCTTGGGATTTCTTTCACTTAAATATTTATCCAGTTACGTGGCATAACTCACTGTGAGCAATACCTACTTCTCACTATAACTAGTCGGCTGTGCAACAATAATTATTAATGTATATTGTGGAATATTATGACCCCTTTTGTTAGCTTTAACCCTTCTTCCCTCTTCTTGCCCTATCAGTTCTGCTCGCAACAAGTTACGTTATTAAAATAATCAGGACACCAAAATATTGTGTATGCAATCAACATCAAACCAACCTTTCTTCAGTATTTCTGGTTACAGTTTCTTTCCTTTCTGAATGGTTATTTTCATTTTTATTTTTGCATTGTTTTATTCACCTGCCCAATTACGGAAATTGTGCAACATTATTTCCTAATTAATTTTTTTTGCTCAACTTCATTTTAACAAAACAAAAATTTCTTGGAGGTACAGCTGCAGCTCTCCTCAGAAATACCATTTAGAAGATAATAATTGGATAATTCTCTCCAATCAAGCAGGTTCCTTGCTGTCCCCAAGCTGCCTGCACACAGGTATACTCTCCACCCACACTTCCTAAGTCCATATACTTATTAGAGTGTTTATATTCTAAGCCATCTAATTTGCCAAACCACCTGGAGGTCATCTCGATAGCAACCTGTGTAATTTCTAGGTCTGCTTAATAAAGATTGATTGCTCAGAATAGTCAGCAACGTTATTAACATTGTGAACTAGATGGACCTGGCTTCTCTTTCATCTCACAATTCCAAAGCTCCTATGTTCCACTGCATGCGGTTGAATTACACTAACTCCATATGCACAAGGTACAAGAAACCGTCACATAATCCCTGGTCCTGTATTTTCCATTTGCTTCATCTCTCAACAGCTATGTATTGATGCTCCTATCTGGCCTCCTAATAAGCTAATTCTCCCAATATACTCAGGTAATATATCATGCTTCCTCTTTGCCTTTGGGCATGGCTTCTGTTGCTATCTTATTTAACTTATTTAAACTGGCCTTTGTATACTCCCACTCGGTGTTGTCCAGCAACCGGCTCTCTGTTATCCCTGGCTTCCTTCACCTGAAATTCTCTGCATTTTTTCTTCATTCTGCTGCAATTTAACCAATTCAACTTTTGCCTCTTTTCTGGTTCCCATTTAAAAGAAAAATATTTCTCTCCCTTTTATAAATTTGAGACATTTTAAGTTGTATTTTTCACTATTAGGAATCAAGTAGCCATCAATTATTAAAAAGTTTGGGTCAACCTAGGATTGCCTCTTGGGTTCAGCGCTGTTCTCAACCAGAAGCAACCCCGTATTACTTACTAATAGCTGTTATATCTAAAAAGATTTTGAAATGTCACACTGACATTCCCTTGTCATATAAAATAAATATTCTGATTTTTACACTTTCCTCTCTGGTAGACTCTCCTAATCTTCTTTGATCTGAATTGAATAAGCTGTCATGAGACAAAACTAGATCCTACTTGTTAATTCGCATTGTTTTCCAGTCTGGTAGTGGCCTCCTTTCATGCTGTAGGTTTCTATAATGACAGGAAATTTCACCTTTAATTTCTTTTCAACCTCTTCAGATAAAAAGTATGTAAGTTAGCTTGCTGAGCTGGAAGGTTTGCTTTCAGATGTTTTGTCACCATGACTAGGTAACAGCATCAGTGAGAGTCTCAGATAATAGTTAAAATGATAAAGAGAATATGGCAGGCTCCCTCTATTGGTATGCTTTTTCATTTGATGTCAGTTATTTGTTTCTTCAGGGCCAGTTTAGCTCTTCAGGGAGGTGACTGTTCTTTATATGTCACATTCTTCCCAACTAACATAAAACATGTGTTTCTGTATTCTTTGGTTCTCTTTTTTGGGAATTTAATGGTCCAATGTTTGATGTTCTACTATCTCTCATGTGTCTGCACAGCTCACTTGTCAAATCAACCAGCAATTGACCTGCAAGTGACACTCCCTCATCCCAGGACCAAAGGGTTTAGTCCCTCCCAACAGCTCGTGTCAATCTGTGCTGGCAGTATCTGAAATATGTTAAAATTTCACTTGTAGTTCCAGGTGTTACAAGTTTAAGACTTTGTGGTTACCGTATTTTAATTGATAAATTTGCATTTTAAGATTCTAACTACCTTGAACTAAACTCAACACTTGGATTTATGTGTATTTTAAGGTAAATGTCAACAGTGCAAGGTTTTGAACTTTTTAGAATGATTTATGAAATACATTCTTAAATCTTCATTGCTTGCGCAACTTTAAATTGGCAATTTTCTGAATGTTAGAACCCAATGGCAAATAAAACACTGGTAATGGGGCCTATTTTATTCAGTTTAACTATTTCTTTTTCAGATGCTGAAAGAACTGAAGAATACTGGGCCACCTCCTGCCATGGATGATCTTGATGTAAATATTGAACCATACTGATATTGGTTTTCGTTAACAAAGGCACAGAAACCCAATTTCTTTCTACTTGTTGTAGTTGGTTTAGCCAACCAAAACAACACATTCTAGCAAAAATTGGGAAACCTCTGCATGTGCATTCCCAATAGTGAAGAACATGACAGACTTCCTGATCCCAAGAAATTGCTTAGCCACTTGTGGCCGTACAGTTGCATGGGAAGAATAAATGTTTGTAGGAGACATTGTCAATGGTTCCAGGTGCAAGGTCTGCAAACTCTATACTTAAACCACAATATTTATTAAAAGAAAGTAACATGTGTATTTGTCGGAATCTTCCACGACCATTGGTTGTTTCAAAGCACTTTAGCAATGAAGTACCTTTGAAGTATAGTTTTATTTTGTAAAGAAAGAAATATTGCAATAAACTTGTACACAGAAAACCCCTCCAAACGTTAATGTGATAATGCCCAGAAAATCCCTTTTTTGATAATCACTTGAGGAATAAATGTTTGCCAGGCACACTATTGGAAGGTAAAAACAATGACTGCAGATGCTGGAAACCAGATTTTGGATTAGTGGTGCTGGAAGAGCACAGCAGTTCAGGCAGCATTTGAGGAGCTGCTCTTCGGATGCTGCCTGAACTGCTGTGCTTTTGCAGCACCACTAATCCAAACACTATTGGAAGGGTATGATTTGCAGTGAGAGGAGGAGCTTCACTAGGATGTTGCCTGGGTTGAACAGTCTCAGATATGAAGAGAAACATGACAGGCTGGGTCTGCTTTCTTTGGAGGCTGAGGGGGATCTGATTGAGGGATACAAAGTTATGAGACGTACAGAGTAGATTGTGAGAATCTCTTCCTCATAGCAGATGTGTCTCAGTCCAAGCAGCACAAATTTAAGATCAGGGGTGAGTGGTTTAGAGGAGTTGTGAGAACAAAAATACACCCAGCGCTCTCTGAGCAGATGGTGAAGGCAGGTACTCTCGTAACATTTGTGAAGCATCTGAACGAGCACTTAAAATGCCAGGGCATAATAGGCTCTGGATCAAGTGCATGTAAATCTGATTAGTGTAATTTGGCATTTGTTGGTCGACATAGAGATGGTGGGCCGAAGGGCCTGTTCTATGACACTGGGAAAATTTCCATTTCTCTTCACAGTAGTAGTACATAATCTTTTACACCCACCTCAACCAAAAGGTTGAGTTTGACACCTCAACCAAAAAGTAGAATCACTGACAGTGTAGCATTCCACCAGTACTTCCAGCTTGATATGTATCCTGAAGTCTTACTAGCCAGGTCAGCATTTATTGATCCCTTATTGTCCTTGAGAAAATGGTGATGAGCCAATCTTTAAACAATTGCAGTCGTTGTGGTGTAAATGAACCCATGATACTGTTATGAAAGGAGTTCCAGGATTTTGACCCAGAGACAGTGAAGGAACAACAATGTATTTCCAAATCAGGATGGTGTTATGGCTTTGAGAAGAACTTTGCAGCCAGTGATGTTTTCCATGCATCTGCTGTCTCTGTCCTTCTAGGTGCGAGAGGCAACCGATTTAGAATTTGCTGTTGAAGTCATCTTGTTGAGTTACTGCAGTCCATTTTGTAGATGGTACACACTGTTGCCACTATGTACTGGTGATGGAAGAAGTGAATGTTGAAAGATAGGGTTCCAATCAGGTGGGCTGCTTTCTCCTGGATAGTGTCAACATTCTTGAATATTGTTGGAGCTGCCCTCATTCAGGTAAGAAGAGTGTACTGCATCACACTCCTGATTTATCCTTTCTAGATGGTAGATAGGCTTAGGGATTTGGAGTAGTGCATTCAATTCTAGTCTCCCTGCCACAGGAAAGTTGTTGTGAAACCTGAAAGTATTCAGAAAAGATTTGCAAGAATGTTGCCAGGGTTGAAGGGTTTGAGCTATAGGGAGATGCTCAATTGGCTGGGGCTATTTCCCCTGGAGCATTCAGAGGCTAAGGGGTGGCCTTATAGAGGTTTATAAAATCATGAGGCATATTGATAGGATGAAAAGCCCAAGTCTTTTCCCCAGGGTGGGGGAGTCCAAAACTAGACGACATAGGTTTAAAGTAAAAGGGGAAAGATTTAAATGGGACCTAAGGGACAACATTTTCACGCAGAGGAGCGTGTGTGAATGGAATGAGCTGCCAGAGGAGGTATTGGAGGTGGGTACAATTACAGCATTCAAAAGGCATCTGGATGGGTACATGAATAGGGAGCATTGAGGGGTTTGTGGGCCAAATGCTGGCAAATGGGACTAGATTGATTTAGGATATCTAGTTGGCATGGACAAATTGGACCAAAGGGTCTGTTTCCATGCTGTACATCTCAATGTCCATGACTCTTAAGTTACCTACTCAGCTCAGTAGGTACATCTCCATTAGGTAAAAACAATGACTGCAGATGCTGGAAACCAGATTCTGGATTAGTGGTGCTGGAAAGTTTGGAACTAGGGTGAGGTGGGGGAAGGGGAAATGAGGAAACTGTTGAAGTCCACATTGATGCCCTGGGGTTGACGTAGCAGACAGCAGAGATATGAGAACTTTACACTCTTTTTAGGGAGAGACTTGACCAGCACTGCAAACAAAACCGCTGGTTAAAACTAAACCAAACCCTGAACTGGGAGAACCGGCCACTCCCATTTCATTGCACAAGTGTTTAATAAAAACAGACTCAGGCAATAAAAGCTTGAGAATGACTTGCCTTGTAGTTTCTGGAATTAGTACAAATCCATTATGAAACGCATTGAAATCTCACCAAAACCATTTCCCCAGGCAGCGTAGCAAAGGATTGGAAACTTTGAATTTCTTTTTTCAGTGTTATCGTTGGCCCTTAGATGTGTTAAACTTGTGAAAGACAAGAGCACATTAGTGTGGTGTTCACCGTATAGAATTTCAAAAGCCACTGTGACTAACTGAGTAATTGAGAATTTAACAGATCCAGTACTTTATAAATTGATTGAAAAATTAATTTAAAAAAAACAGGTTCATCAATGCACCCTATTAGAATGATTGGTTTGACTTTTGCTGTCTCCAAAGTATCCAAGCAAACTATATACAGATACAATTATTATATAAAACATGACCATATCATTTTAGCATGGCAGTAATGGTTGGGTACTAAATGTAACCTTACCCAGATAATGATTTGGAGATGCCGGTGTTGGACCGGCAACTACCTGATGAAGGAGCACCGCTCCAAAAGCTAGTGTGCTTCCAATTAAACCTGTTGGACTATAACCTGATGTTATGTGATTTTTAACTCTTTACCCAGATAATGACATTTTTTTGTACTTTGTGAAGTATGACAAAATATAACTGTTAGCTGTTTTTGACACTGGAATTTTGTTTTCATTTGTTTATGGGGTGTAGGCATCACTGGCAAGGCCAGGATTTATTGCCCATCCCAAACTGCTCTTGAGAAGGTTGTGGTGAATTGCCACCTTGAACTGTTACAGTCTGTGTGGTGAAGCTGCCCCAACTGTACCAGTAATTGCACAGTTCCATGATTTTGACCCAGCAAAAATGGTAGTTTGTTTCTAAGTCCGGTTGGTTTGTGACTTGGAAGAGATTTACAGGGGATGGTGCTGCCAAACATCTGCTGTCCTCTTAAAAGCTCGTACAGGTCACAGCTCTGGAAGGTGCAGATCCAGAAAGTATAATTTCGTTTGTGAATATTTTGCTTATTTGTACTGTAATTACTTTGCTGCCTCGCTGACACTGATCTTAAATTTACCATGTTCGGGTGCTTTACAGTAGCGCCTCGACATACGAACGACCCCGTTCACGAACAAATCGGTTTACGAACAAGATTGTATGTAAAATTTTGCTTCAACATACGTACAA
>NC_057742.1:15208924-15225652 GCF_004010195.1 Chiloscyllium plagiosum
TTAACAACAAATACAGTTCATTACAAGTATTTGCACTCTAACTACAGATAAACAGTTAAAACTCCAAACCCCTTGGAAACTCCCTCTTTTACACACACACAGAAGAACACATACAATTATACATACATATACACATAGAAACAGATAACAAATACATGGGTTAGAGCTGGAGGAGTCACAATGAAAGCAGTTCAGGAGTTCCTGTCCTCAATTGCTGAGATGATTTGTATGTTTCTCGTGCTGGCCAGAATACTGTTTCTTAGTTGCCCTTTTCTGGATGCTTCCACTGGTTTGCAAGAGACACAGAGTGGCTGGTTCACTACTAAAAGATCTTTGACAAAGAGTCATAGAGATGTACAGCACAAAAACAGACCCTTTGGTCCAACTCATCCATGCCAACCAGATATCCCAACCCAATCTAATCCCACCTGCCAGCAACTGGCTCATATCCCTCCGAACACTTCCTATTCATATACCCATCCAGATGCCTTTTAAATGTTGCAATTGTATCAGCCTCCACCACTTCCTCTGGAAGCTCATTCCATACACGTACCACCCTCTGCGTGAAAAAGTTGCCCCTTAGGTCTCTTCTTAATCTTTAACCTTTCACACTAAACTTATGCCCTCTAGTTCTGAACTCCCCTATCCCAGGGAAGAGACTTAGTCTATTTATCCTATCCATACCCCTCATGATTTTATAAACCTCTATGAGGTCACCCCTCAGCTTCTGATGCTCCAGGGAAAACAGCCCCAACCTATTCAACCTTTCCCATAGCTCAAATCCTCCAACCCTGGCAACATCCTTGTAAGTCTTTTCTGAACCCTTTCAAGTTTCACAACATTCTTCTGATAGGGGGTTTATAATACAATCCCAATAAGGTGGTCACCCCTTTCTCATTTCTTAGTTCAACCAAATAACTTCCCTGGATGTATTTCCAGGAATATCCTCCCTTAGTACAACTGTAATGCTATCCCTTTTCAAAAATGCCACTCCCCCCGCCTCTCTTGCCTCCCTTTCTGTCCTTCCTGTAGCATTTGCATCCTGGAACATTACGCTACCAGTCCTGTCCATTCCTGAGCCATGTTTCTATAATTGCTATAATATCCCAATTCCCTGTTCCTTACCATGCCCGGAGTTCATCTGCCTTCCCTGTTAGGCCTCTTACATTAAAATTAATGCCGTTTAATTTATCAATCCTACCTTGTTCTTTGCTTTGTCCCTGCCTGCCCTGGCTTTGACTATCTTCTTTAATCAACTGTACCAGTCTCAGATTGATCTTTTTCCTCATTATCTCCCTGGGTCCCCCCACCTCACTTTACAAGTTTAAATCTTCCTGAGCAGCTCTAGCAAATCTCCCTGCCAGTATATTTGACCCCTTCCAATTTAGGTGCAATCCGTCCTTCTTGTACATGTCACTTGTACCCTAAAGAGATTCTAATGATCCAAAAGTGTGAATCCTTCTCCCATACACCAGCTCCTCAGCCATGCATTCATCTGCTCTTTTGTCCTATTCCTACCCTCATTAACCCAGGAGTAATCCAGATATTACTACTCTCGAGGATCTTTTTAAATTCCTGCCTAACTCTCCATGTTCTCCCTTCAGAATCTCATCCTTTTCCCTTCCTATGTCATTGGTTCTAATGTGTACAATGACCTCCTGCTTGTCCCTCTCCCCTTGAGAACATTCTGCACCCTCTCTGAGACATCCTTGATCCTGGCACCAGGGAAGCAACACACCATTCTGATTTTGCGCTGCTGGCCACAGAAACATCTGTCTGTGCCTCGGGGTAGAGAGTCCCCTAAAACAATTGATCTCTTGGAACCTGACAAATCCCTCATTGCATTAGAGCCAGTCTCACTACCAGAAACTTGGCTGTTCATGCTACATTCCCTTGAGAATCCAGCACCTCCTACATTTTCCAAAACGCCATACTTGTTTGAAATGGGGATAGCCACAGAAGACTCCTGCACTACCTGCCTCCCTCTCTTACCTTTCCTGGAGTTAACGCATCCATGTGCCTGTATCTTCAACTTTTCTTCCTTCCATAACTGTCATCCATTACATCCCCTTGCTCTTGTAAATTCCTCATTGCCACTAATTATCTCTCCAACCGATCCATTCAATCTGATAGGGTTCACAATCAACGGCATTTATTGCAGATATAATCCTCAGTAACATGTAAACTCTCCCTAAACTCCCACATCCGACAAGAAAAGCATATCATTCTACTAAAGGCCATTTTTGCTTCTTCCAATCTAGATCCAAAAATTAGCACTGTCTTATTCCTTTACAAAACACTGCTCCAGGCTAACTTAATACTTACGGCTTATATTGAGACATATCTCAATAAAACATATAATCAAGAAAGAACCCTCTCTACTCACTACTGCAGGCTTACCGTAAGGCCACACCTAAAAATATTCACTTATGTTTCTGTTCTGTGACCTCTCCCAAGCAGGTCCCTCCAAGACTAGTTGTGAATTTCACTGTTTGTTAATTTTCCCAGACGCACTCTGATGTCCAGTGATACATGAATTCAACTGCGCAGGTTCACTGTTGAGTCAGTTAGCATTGTGGGTTTCTCTCTCTCTCTCTCTCTCCTGCACTGACCTCACCATGTGCTGCTTTTTTCTGTTCCTCTCCATTTTAAAAATGCTGTTGTTTTGACTTGTTTTTTCCTCCAACGTTCCAAAACAATGCAACAGCATAGAAAACAGTAATTGCTGCTCCTGGAATTTGAGGAAATCACCTCCACCACCTAAAATACCTCAAAAAAGGAGCAGCCTGTCACAGCCAGAAATTTTTCCTGTCCTCCATCTTGAATTACCCAGAATCTTATTAACTAAATCTCACAGTTTACAGCAACTGCTGACCCAAAGGTAAATTACTTTTCTTCATGTTGTCAAAGGACATGAAAGGATGCAGAGGAGATTTATCCTGGTGTTGCCTCGGATGGAAAGTCTTAGTTATAAGAAAGACTGGCTAGGCTCAGTTTGTTTTCCTTCGAGCAGGGGAAGCTGAGTAGGGATCTAATTGAGGTATATACTAATTATCGGCATAGATCTGGTAGGTGAAGGATCTATGCTGTATGCCTCTATTAAAGTGGTTTGCTGTGCAGAACAGAGAGGGAGCTCCTCAGCTGATGGTGGGCTGATGGCCTACCTCTATCTTGTTCACTACTTCAAGCTATTCAGCTACCTGAGAACCAATCATGTAGATGTTGGCAGGCAGAAAATCTTTGTCATTGGTAATTGGTCATTTCCCCCTCCATCCTCCTGTTGTCAACCAAAGTTCCCTTTGAAATTCCAGGCTGTGGAGGAGCCAGTGTTGGACTGTAATGGACAAAGTTAAAAATCACATAACACCAGTCTATAGGCCAATAAGTTTATTTGGAAGCAGTAGCTGCTCCTTCATCAGGTAGCTGTGGAGCAGTTGAACCTGTTGGACTATAGCTGAAAATGTGTTGCTGGAAAAGCGCAGCAGGTCAGGCAGCATCCAGGGAACAGGAGAATCGACGTTTCGGGCATAAGCCCTTCTTCAGGAATCAGTACTGGTTGTCCTGGTTGGGTCCAAGTTTTGTTGGTCGGAACGTAGTCCGGAGTCCGTGAGGGATAAGTCGGTTCCGTAGGCAGGTGCTGAGGAAGGAGATATGGCTGTGGTAGCGAGTCTGTTTGAGAATATGGCTGAAGAGCTTCTGTGCAGAGGAGATGACCTGGGGGGTGCAGTGAGAGAGGGACTCACTGAAATCTTTGTAGAGGGAGGAAGAGAGCTTCTTCAAGGAAGGCATCCTTGTAAGAGGATTCGCAGTAGGTTGAAATCTTTGAGGAGAAAGTGAGGTCTGCAGATGCTGGAGATCAGAGCTGAAAACCTGTTGGACTATAGCTGAAAATGTGTTGCTGGAAAAGCGCAGCAGGTCAGGCAGCATCCAGGGAACAGGAGAATCGACGTTTCGGGCATAAGCCCTTCTTCAGGAATGGCTTATGCCCGAACACAGCAACACATTTTCAGCTCTGATCTCCAGCATCTGCAGACCTCACTTTCTCCTGTTGGACTATAACCGAGTGTTGTGCGATTTTTAACTTTGAAATTTCAGGGAATTTTTCAGTCCGTCCCACTTGCAAACCTGGCCAGCAGGAAAGTGTAAAACTCCTCCCCAGGAATTAGATGGATTATCCCAATATGTGCGGTTTAATAACTCACTTTGGCCATGTTTGGTTTTACTTTGCAATTGTATAACATGAACCATCTCTGCAGGAGCTCCTCACGGTAATGTCCTTAGCCAAATATCTCAGCTGCTTCATCAATGACCTTCCATCCACCATAAGGTCAGAAATGGGGGGACGTTTGCTGATGACTACACAATGTTCTGCACCATTTGCTTCAGATATTGGAACAGTTCCATGTCTAAATGCTGTAAGACCTGAACAATCTCCAGATTTGGACTGACAAGTGGCAAGTAACATTCACACCACTGAAGTGGTTTACAATGACCATCTCCAACAACAAAGAATTGAATCATTGCCCCTTGGCATTCAATTGCATTATGTTTTTTGAAACACCCACTGTCAACATCTTGGAAGTCACCATTGAAGCCTTATAAATACTGTGAAGATAAGAACAAGTAAAAGGCTCAGGATCCAAAAATGAGTAATTCTCTTCCTGACTGCCCAAGTCTGTCCACCATCTGCAAAGTACTAGTCAGCAGTGTGATGAATACTCCCTACATTTGCCTCAATGGTGCAACTCCAACAATGCTCAAGATGCTTGGCACTATGTAAGTCAAAGCAGCCTACTTGAGTGGCACTAAATCCACAAACAAACAGTAGTTACACTGTGTACCATCTGCAGAATGCACTGCAGAAATTTAACAAGTCTCCTTAGAGACTTTCCAAGCCCAGGACTACTACATGTCAAAGGACAAGGGCAGCAGATACGGAGCAACATTACCACCTGCAAGGTCCCCCTGTAAGCCACTCACCATGATTTAGACTTATATCACTATTCCTTCCATATTGCTGTGTTCAAATCCCATAATTCCCTCCTTAACAGCTTTGTGGATACAGCACATGGAGTGCAATGGGTCTGGGAAGCTGCTAACCACCACCTTCAAGGGCAACTAGGGATGGGCAATAAATGCTAACATAGCCTGCGTTGCCCACAATGCATCAATTAATTTTTAAACATTGAGAAAAGCTAATTTTGTATAAAACCTTGAGAAGTAAGGAGGCGAAATATCTGAATAAAGAAACCAAACAACCTCGCTAAGCCCTGTTGGCAATTGCCAGTGTTATCAATAGTGTACATCAAATGTTTGTATTCTTAATCTATTGAATTGCATACAGCAAAGTTTGAGAACATCTCCAGCCGCAATGTGAAATCACGTGGGATGTTACCATTACCAGAAGGTAATAACTACTTAAGGAGAACGTGATTCTGTCAATACTGTGGAAGCAAAAGTAGGAACACTGCACACATTCTTTGGTACCAGTTGTATTGCCACTGTTCCTGTGTTACTGCAGAGTTCAGTGGTTTTCTTAAATTTGACTGCATAATAATCCTTGTTTTTATGTTTTTGAGAATAAAATTAAGTTTATTGTCTTAAATATCATAATCTCTGCTATACCTTTCCAGTCTCAGATGACTAATCTAGAAGCTAAGTTCCTATTTAAAGACCTGGATGGATTCAAGGCTTGATTAATATTAAGGAGGACAAGATGCACATCAAATTTTAAATTCAAAATTAATATTTCTTTCAGTTAATGGCTGTGCATGTTCTAATAGTCTGATTGAAATTTTACTTCAATACTTCAACAGGCACTGAGCTTCAAAAAAATATTAGAGATCAATTCCTCCACTGAAGTCTTACTTTTGATTAAGTATATTGCCCAGCTATCTGGATTGGACTGTTCAATTCATTGATATAGGGGACAGATAAATTCACTATTACTTTGGGGCTAAGCTTTGTGCTCAGGTCCTTCAAGCACTGCCAAAGTTTTCAGTTTCAGCCAACCTGGATTATAATACTCAAAATCACTATTCATGTGATTAAAAAATTGCAAGTGGAATCTGTGTAGAATCTTGTCAATCACTTGAAATATTAAATATCAAAAACTGGCTGCTGCAGGTGGTTTGGGTGAATCACATACCTGGGTCAGTATCATATGGGCTAGTGATTCCCCAAGCGCTAAAGTCTGTGTTGAGCCACCCGTTATAAAACTTAACATAGATCCAGTTTTGATCCCTGATCCCAGTTTGAGCGTTTAATGTGGCTGCAATGCTCATGAGCTAGGAAGTAAAAGGAAATCACAGAAGAAGAATGTCATGTGATGGGAGGTTTGGGAGGGCTGTTGGTTCACATGGGGCTTGTACTCCATCGAGTTGCCCTGCAGGAAAGAGGAGGAGGAGTAAATTGGGGAACGCAATTCTGATAGACCTGGAAAAGGACATCATAACTGGAGGAAGCCATTTGGCCGGTCAAACCTGTTCTATCATTAAATGAAATCATGATGGATTTGCAATCTAACTCAATACATCTGCCTTTGTCCCAAATCTCTTAATAGTTTTGGTTAACAAAAATCTTTAAATCAAACAATGTCAACAATAATACGAGTGAAAATATTAATGTGTTTGTATAGCACTAGCCTTCTTTATTCTTACACTTAGTTTCACACCAATGTAAGCCAAATGTAGTTAGTTTTTACAGTTTAAAAAGCCCTGAGTAGCATCAGCAAAATATCCTGCAGGAGTTTAATGTGAAACTTTGTCCTTTTGTAGCACGTTTGTGGCGTGGAGACTCCATGAACTTCAATGGAATCTGCTGATCAGGTGAGTCCATTTCTTTGAAGTAACTTCATTCAATATTGAAAGTGATGCAGTTTTGCTGAGTACAAATGCCTGAGAAATCCTTATATTTTCTCTACAGAGTGAGCCTGCACAGAAGCAACAGGTGAGTTGATCATGTTTCTGTCACTGTGACAAGCAATAATAAAGACAGGAATCGGCCACTGAACCTCCCCAGCTGGGAATTGGTCTAGCTCAGTTGGCTGGATTGTTGGTTTACAGCGTAGTGTGATACTAACAGTGTCGGTACAATTCCCTTCACTGATTTGAGATCACCATGAAAGACCTCAACCTCTTCCTTGCTTGAGGTCTGGTGACACTTAGGATGAATTGCCACCAGTTGCTTCTCTCTGATGAGAGAGCAACCCCTATGGTCTGGTAAGACTTTGGTGTCACAACAAGCCTTCTAGGTGGTTGATTTGCCATCTTTACTCCCTCTTCCTTGCTAACCTTAACAAACAACAGTCTATGAATCTCAATTTTGAAAATTTCAATTAACCCAACATCCATAATCTTTGGGGGAGTACATTCTACCCTTTGTGTAGAAAAACTATCCAGTTCAGATTTTAAGATTTTGCCTGCTTGTTCAGTATTCCCCTATCAAAGCAAATAATTTTACTGTATCTACCCGTAAAATGGCTTCTTAATCTTCAGCGTCTTGATTATCATCTGTACTCATCACAATACCTGTTTCCAAGACTAAAAGTTTAGCCAGAAAGTACGGGGTCAGCTTTTCCATGGGTTTGAGGAATTGAAAGCTACCTGCTCCCAGGTCTCACCATCACAGAGCTGTTAGGAGGTCAGAGACTGTTCCTGTCAGCTTCCCACACTAAAATTAGTTCGAAAGGTATGAAAAGGTATTTCACTTGTGCACTGCTGAAAAAAGGCACATTTCACTAAAACTTTTTGCACTCTTCAGGACAATTCACAAGAAACAGTAATTTAACATTATCAAGTGCATTCTCCATAGCATTGCTTCTATCAATCACAGTCTACTTACTGGCCAATCAACATATAGTACAAATATGTTGGCTTGCAAACAGGCCTAAAGAGTATTTTTATTAATGAATTTTATTTAAAATTGTGAAACTTTGGTCTTATGTCACAGTACAAAATTGATTCTTATCATAAAGCTGGTGCATCATCCATGGCTACCTTTGAAGCCCTCAGTGCCTAATTATTTTGCTTGTTTTGGGACAAAAGATTCATTCAGATAGAGTCTAATCTGGCAATTTTCTTTGATGTTTCTTCGACTTCATTTTCTCCCAATGGTTTTCTTCTGTTTGCATATTTTGCATATAAAAAAATTATTCTTTGCTGTATGCCTAAGAGCTTCCTGCAATCCCTAATATGCTTCTCTGTATCTTGAATTCTGTAGCTGCTTTGCAACTGTTTGAGCGCTCTACAATCTCGATAATGTTTATGTTTGGATGGGGCTATGTATCTGCTGTTCCTTCTTGATGCCATATTGGCATATCAGAGGACAGGATTGGAGGGGTATGTAGTGCACACCTGGGAGGTGATAGTCTTGACATCGCCCACTGACATGTACAGTTAGGAATACCTGATAATAGCTGCCTTCAATGGTGTGCTACTCTGCGATTTTATGAACGAGTAGGATTGCATCTGGTCAAGTTTGTCTTCAACAGCAGCAGAAAAAATTTGGATTTTTTTTTTGGTCAGAAGTCATAGGTTGACATCCTTTTATATTATTCTTGCAATGTGAGACATCACTGGCCAGACCAGCATTTATTGCCCATCCCTATTTTCAAACAGTGGATGTGATGGTGATTGTCAGAAAATCCCAACTGGTTCACTAATGTCCTTTAGGGAAGGAAATCTACCATCCTCAACTGGTCTGGCCAACTTGTGACTCCAGATCCATAGCAATGTGGTTGATTCTCAATTGCCCTCTGAAATGGCCTAGCAAGCCACTTAGTTCACGGCCAGCTAAGGACTGGCAATAAATGCTGGCCAGCCTGCACTGCTCACATCTTATGAGTGAATTAAAAAATAAAATTGTGAAACCCAATCTCCTGTCAGGTGTTTAATTGTCACCACCATGGATGTTGTAGGACTGCAGAATTTAGATGTCATCCATGTGTTATGGGACTGCTTAGCTCTGTCCGTGATATGCTGCTTCCACTGTTTGGCATTCACGTTGTAGTTGCACCAGGTTGACACCACAGCTTTAGGTATGCCAAGTGCATGCCCTCCTACACTCTTCATTGAATCTGGGTTAATTTCCCAGCTTGGATGGTAAGAGTAGAGTGGGGGATATGAGTCATGATGTTGCAGACCGTGATTGAGTGTAATTGTGAAGGTGCTGGCAGCCCACAGCACTTCATGGATGCCCTGGTCTGCGTTGCTAATGTTTTCCAAGTTTGTCACATTTAGCACAGTAGTAGTGCCACACAACATAATCTGTAAGGTATATGAACAATGGAGGACTTCTGGCCGAAAAAATCAGGAGTCAACAGGCAATCGACAGATAGTCGAGTGCACCAAATACCCATCAAGCTTTTAAAGTCAAAGCAATCCAAACCAAATTTATGCAACCTGATCTCATACCTTAATTCTTGATACACTGGTTTCATTTTTGTCAGTTTATGCTGCACCACTTCCACATCTTTCCTGAGACGCAATTTGACAAAGCAGCTCAGTATAGACCAGTGATCACTTGCAAGTGATGTATTGCACTTCTTTCTGACTTGATAGCATTGTGTTTTCAAAGGAGTAATATATTTAGTGAACACATTCACGAAGAAACAGCAAGTGCTAAAAATGCAGAGCAAGGTGTTCAGTATTCATAGGCAACTTAGAAAAAGGCAGAAACACAATGAGCTTACACAGCACATTATCACATCTCTGAGACATTCTAAAGTACTGCGCTAATTAATTTTAGAATGTAATTAAACACAACTTCCAGTTTGCACATAGCGAGCTCATACAAGCAACAAAGATGAGTGGCCTGGCAGTGTGCCACCAATGGTTTGGGTTAAACAAGGAATTTTGATTAAAACACCAGGATATCTCCTGGTACTCAAATGTTCAGTGAAAAAAAACATTCAATGATTTCTTATTAATCATGCGTAAACTGAAAAATTTGTTGCAACAGTTTAAATGGATTTTATATCTAAATTAAGTGGAATACAACTTTAGATGACATGAAATGCAAATTGCTTTGAACATCAGTCTTAAGATTTTATCCAGTTCATCAGCATTAGACATCCTTTTTGATAACTATATAATGTTACCAGCAGGAAAACAATTGCTTTTTTCAATTGCTTAATTTCCTCTGTATGCCTTGGTTTCGGGTGTTCTCCATTACATCCACTTGAGCAGGTAAGGGTATCAGTCTAAGATACCAACCAAAAAGACAAATCTTCTCAGAATGGAGCACCCCATACTTCATTATTACATAGGGTTAGCAGCCTAAATTCAAGGCCAAGTCTATAATGGGTCTTAAACGTGCAAAGTGAAAATGAAAGCATCACCAGCTAAGCCAAAGTGACAGTTTTGTAAAAGTGGATGATTTTGTTTTGCAGAAATTGGCTGTTAAGTGCCCGAACCTGGAATTAGCGAAGGATGATGCCTCAAAACTGGAAATAATCCAACAGGAAATAGAAAATCGCAAGGTCAGATTAGAGTTTATATCAAAATTCACCTTCTTTGTCGGCATAACTCCTCTGAGTTCGATGTGCTACAACATTGTATATGGCTTTGAGAAGATATTACAGTATTTCCAATAAATCACAAACACTTTCAAGAATTCATTTAATAAAATAATGTTACAATTGCAGGAATTTAACATGCAGATGGTGGAGGCAGTTAGGAAAGTGAATAACACGGCACCCTTAATGCAAGAGGCTTCCAGTGTAACAGTAAGGAATTTTAGCTGCAATGATGGAAGGATTTGAATACAGTTGAAGCACTTCCACAACTTTGTTCTCATTTTCCGAGGAAGGATTTACTTTGTTTGGTGGATCTGAAGGGAAGATACTTGATTGATGTTTGGCATGAGAGGGATATGCCACAAGGAATGACAGTACAGTAGGAGCTGGCTATGCTCTGGTATTTAGTAAGTTTAGCAATGATCTTACTGAAATGAAAAATATTCTTAACAGTTGTGATAGCTGGATGCTGAGAGGCTAAAGAATGGTGATGCATCACATAAGCTTCATGCATTTTTAAAATTCGTTACCCCAAAATGCTCAGGCATGACTAAGAGGGATAAATCTTTGGACACTAAAAGAGTCAACAAATCAGGGAAAGGGCAGAGACTGGGACTGAGACAAAAAAAAATTGGCCAGCTCTTTATCGAATGGTAGGATAGACTCTGAGGTCCATTCCACAATCTCTTTTTTATCTTTAATAAAGTAACCTGATTAATTCTTATCCAACATATTTTCTGTACCATTAAGGAGGAGGGAGGAATTTAAAAGGATGCTGTTTGAAATCTATTTTTTTATATTTTTCTTGTGGTGAGTAAACAACTTGGATTCTGAAAACTGAAGTGAGATCAAACCAGAAAGAACATTGAAGTCTGGAAAAAAATCTCAGGAAATGACAAAATATGTCAAATCATGGTCCAGTAACAGATGAATAAATGAGTGACATAACTCTTGATTCCTCTCTCTCTTCCTTCTTTGTTTCCATAAGACATGGAGTGATATTTGTAGGAACGTGTTGATTAATGGAGTGTAATTAATAATCTATTGATTTTTGTTCCACCAGGCCTTTCATAATGCTTTGCAGAATGACATAGCTCAGCTGAAGAAAGCAAAAAATGAATCAGAATTGATAGCACAGGAACTTAATGCCCGGATTGAAAAACTCCAACAAAGTATGGAGGATGATCAATTAGAACAACACAAACGGGATTTAGATTTTCAGGTTGTCAGTTTTGTGGTTTGTATTTATCTTTAGCTATTTTATGTACAAAAAGCAAAAGTGAATTTCATTTTTAAACTGTTAAAGCAAATAGTGTTTCCAACTTGTATAATTCATCTGTGAGTCCTGACATTTGCAAAAGCTGTTTTAATGATCTGGACACAGTGCCATATAGGAACATCAATCACAAGCATTCGAACACTCTCACCAATGGTGAGTTTACGGAGGAAAGCATTTATGTTGGTGAAGCAAAAGGATCTGTTTTCTTAGAATAACCAAAACTGGGCATTCTGCCTGGTGGCCAACAAAAAACAAACTACACCAGGCTTTATTAAACACCTCTAATATAATAAAATCCTGCCGGACTCTTCATGGGAATTTTATTTCTGACAGAATTTGGTGCTGAGTCAGATAAGGGTGTGAGCACTGGTTTCGAGAAGGTTGCTCATAGGCAGAGGTTTTAAGGAGGTGAGAGAAAGTTTAGGGTGCAGTTTGGTTATTCCAGAGCTTAATGATCTTGGTCTTGCCACCGAGACAGGAGTGATTCAAATCATGGATCTTCAAAAGGCAAGAAAGGGAGAAGCACATATATCTCTGAAGTTGTGTGGCTGGGAGAGATTATAGAGATAGGGAGAGGTGGGGCCAGTGAAGTATGCCGTAACAACGATGATGATTTTAAGACTGACATGTTGTTGAACTAGAAGCCAAATGGGTCTAAAGCAGAAATTGCCAGACAAACTCAGCAGGTCCGGTAGCATTTGTGGAGGGAAAAATAGAGTTAACATTCAACTGAATCAATGGTCTTTGAAACCATAAAGTAATATCTTTACAGAATTTTACTACCTCAAGTCGTGTGGGACTCTACAGTTTAATAAAACATAATGCAGCCTGAGGCCATATTGGGGCCTTCTCTTTGAATATTCCTTCCAACGAAAATGGAAACGACTTGACAACGAACTCTCAAAAACTTGGGTTTCTGTTATTTTCTCCTGTTCGCTTATTTGTTGGAGATATTGCATTAATTTTATTTTTGAACATGGGTTAATACCTCATTAAAGTAGAAGGCAGAGAAACATTCCGGCTGAAGTAAAATGTGCTGACTCCCTGCATGTGTTCAAGAGGGAACTGAATCAGCCATAACTGGGCCCACGATTGGGTCATATGGAGCATATGTAGGTTATTCAATAGCAAATGCATAGTCGAGTGTGATCTTCCAGATTGTCTGAGAGTATGTTAGAGGAATTTTCTGGTATTTTCCCTCCCTCTTCTTGGCCTTAGTTTTTCTTGGTTTCACTTTGCCCATCCCTGATGATCACATGAGAGGAAGTACAATTGGGTGTGTAGATCTAATAGAAGTGTCTCAAACTATAGGAAGGTTCAGAATGATAAATGAGAATTATATTGTCATAATGCTCCATCCATGAGAGTGAAGTAGACTGGATGGATCATGAAAAGGTGAGCTTAACCTTTTGTTTCCTCTTAGACCAGAACACCTGATATTTTTCTGCCTGTCAGTTTAATTTATAAATATGAGTGTGCATTAAATCCTTGTTGCTAATAGCATCAACAGTACTTTGTAAGTTAATATGTTTTCTGTAAGGAAACTAAACTTTTTAAATTAAGCTTTACAGCTGCCAAGCTTACAATTGCAAATTGTTTCTAAGAGTTGTGTTGCTATTTTGGGATTCCATCACTGTAATTGTACCTTCAGCCACCAAGGCATGGAGCTCTGGAGTTCCCTCCCTAAATCTTTCCACTTCTCTCTGCTCCTTGAAACTGACCTGTTTGATCAAGATTCGGAGATGCCGGTGTTGGACTGGGGTGTACAAAGCTAAAAATCACACAACACTAGGTTATAGTCCAACAGGTTTAATTGGAAGCAGAACTAGCTTTCGGAGCGACGCTCCTTCACAATCACCTGATGAAGGAGCAGCGCTTCCAATTAAACCTGTTGGACTATAACCTGGTGTTGTGTGATTTTTAACTCTGTTTGATCAAGCTATTGTTGTTTTTTTCTTAGTATCTCCTGATGTGGCTCTGAATGATCCTTGGTTTTCTCCTGCTTCTGTATGGCATCTTGAGAGGTTTTATTAGACTGAAGCTATAAGAATAGATGATTGTTGTAACTCTCTGCATCTTTTATATTAGTCATATTTATGATACAGAAGAAGCTTCGTTTTCAGAAAATACAGAAACTTAACACTGAGAGGAGATTTTCACCAGGTGCACGTCTTGGGTTGAAAGTGCTTAACCTGAGGAGAAGCATGAGTTTTGAGTGTACTGATCTTTACTGGACCTTCAAGGTTTAAATTACAAAGAGAAATCTCCCAAATAGGGTTGTAATCTCTGGAATTTAAACGGTTACAGGATGATATGATTGAGGCTTTCAAAACACTCAGAGGAATAGACTGAATAAGTTGGTAAAAACTATTTTCATTCATCGAGGAATAAAGAAGAATGATAAGAATAACACCAGAACAGACCTCTCAGGAATAAAATTAGCAAACACTTCTTCAAGCATAGTGTGGTGCTATTCATTTGGAACTTATTGCTGCAAATGACAGTTTATGCTAGGTCAATGATTCAGTTTTCAAAATGAGATTGATAGATTTCTGTTAGCCAAAGTTATCAAAGGACATGGAATACAAGTAGTTACATGCAATGAGTTTGTAGATAATCCATGATCTTATTGGACGTTGGAGCAGGTTCAAAGTGCTGAAACGTTTATTCCTGTCTCTACGATCTATTGTTGCAACCTGTTTTGTATCTCAAAATGAATTCAATTTTAAAGTTTTGTCTTTTTATTGATCTTGTGTATTCTTCCACAGAAACAATTGAAAGATGCAGAGATTGTGAATGACAATCTGAGGGAGGACCAAAGAAATATGAAGGATGAGTTAATGAGACTTGAAGAAGAAAGATCAGAGCTGGAGAAACAACTCAAGGTAAGATAATATTCCATTAGGTGTTGTGAGGAAAAACAAAAAGAAATAAAAGAATGGGAAGTGAAATCACCCACCACAACAGACAAATAGCAAGTGGGACAGAACACCAGCACTTCACCGGTGGCTCACTGATGATGTTACCCAGCATAGTGATGAAACATCTGAGAGTAGATCTATCAGCTCAGCGAGCAAACTTACAACCAGGAAAACAAAAGTCAGACGTGATAGTAATCTGACATCGCAATCATTTAATGTTTGGAGTCAATTGTATTACGCTACCTCACTTGGGATAATGACTCAAAACATCTTTATACTGGTGATTGCCCTACAGGATGTCATTTGCTGATGCATAGTTGCCAGAGCCTGTATAATGTGATGTACCATTGAGCTTTCTGATTGCTTCCAAGTGGCAATTTCTGGGCCTCTTCCACAAACTCATTTCTGTAAAAGCAAGTTGAAGATTTTCCAAGTATTCAGGGGAGAACCCTGAAACTACATGATTTAGTTGAGATTATAGAAGGCATGGTTAGTAAGTTTGCAAATGAGTTTGCAAAAAATTTGCAAAAGAACAAAGAGACCTAGAGGTTCAGGAACTTTTTTTTGAAGTTTGTATCACATGTAGACAGGGTGTTTAAGAAGGTGTTTATCATGCTTGTCTTCATTGCTCAGACCTTTGAGTACCAGAGTTGGGAAGTCATGTTGAGGTTGTACAGGACATTGGTGAAGCCTCTTCTGGTGTACTGTGAGCAGTTCTGGTCATCCTGTTCTGGGAAGGATATTAATAAGCTGGAGAGGGCTCAGCAAAGAAATACCAGGATGTTGCCAGGAATGGAGGGTTTGATTTATAAGGAGAGGCTGGCTAGGCTGGGACATTTTTCATTGGCGCATAGGAGGTTGAGGGGTGACCTTATCGAGGATTTTAAATTCATGAGGGGCAGAGAAAGGTGAATAGCAGGTGTCGTTTCCCTAGGGAGTATATTTTTAAGGTGAGAGGAGAAAGATTTAAAAAGGACATGAGGGGCAACTTTATTACATAGAGAGTGGTTTGTGTGCAGAATGAGGAAGCGATGGATGTGGGTACAGTTACAACATTTAAAAGACATTCAGATAAGTTTGGAGGGTCATGGGCCTAGTGCAGACTGAATGGACTGGTTTATTTTGGGATTATGGTCGGCATGGACTTGTTGGAATAAGGGTCTGTTTCCATGTTGTATGATGTTCTGAAAAACAAAAGTCAGAAGTGATTCTAATTTAGGATCACAATCATTTAATGGTTGGAGTCAGTTGTATTGCGCTACCTCACTTGGTTACCTCCAGCTGCTCCAGTTTCCTCCCACAATCCAAAGAAGTGCAGGTTAGGTGGTCTGACCTGGCTAAATTACCCATTGTATCGGGGGGTGGGGGGAATGCAGTTTGGGTGGACTGGCCAGGCTAAATTATCCATAGTGTCTGGGAGTGTCCAGGTTGGGTGGATTGGCCATGGGGAATGCCAGGTGTTAGGGTAGGGGGGAATGGCTCTGGGTGGGATTGCTCTTCGGAGGGTCAGTGTGGAGTTGATGGGCTGAATGACCTGCTTCCATGTTTTAGGGATTCAATGAAAAGCTTTAGAAACCTGTCTCTGTTTCAGAAATTTGAAGTTAAAATGTTGTGGTTCTGTTCGCCGAGCTGGAAGTTTTTGTTGCAAACGTTTCGTCCCCTGGCTAGGTGACATCATCAGTGCTTGGGAGCCTCCTGCAAAGCGCTTCTTTGATGTTTCCTCCGGTGTTTATAGTGGTCTGTCTCTGCTGCTTCCGGTTGTCAGTTTCAGCTGTCCGCTGTAGTGGTTGGTATATTGGGTCCAGGTCGATGTGTTTGTTGATGGAGTTTGTGGATGAATGCCATGCCTCTAGGAATTCCCTGGCTGTTCTCTGTCTGGCTTGCCCTATGATAGTAGTGTTGTCCCAGTCGAATTCAACTAGCCACGAAACGACACGACCAACTATCCTGAGCAGCCACACACGCAGACAACAAGCAACATGAATTCGACTGGGACAACACTACTAACATAG
>NC_057742.1:15226431-15331381 GCF_004010195.1 Chiloscyllium plagiosum
TTTCAGCTGTCCGCTGTCGTGGTTGGTATATTGGGTACCCAGCACTGATGATGTCGCCTAGCCAGGGGACGAAACGTTTGCAACAAAAACTTCCAGCTCGGCGAACAGAACCACAACAACGAGCACCTGAGCTACAAATCTTTGCACAAACTTTGAAGTTAAAATGTTATTAGAAATAAATTCTGAATAGTTCTCTAAAATTTCTTTTCAGTCCTGGGAAACTCACAACCCTCCAAGTGCCAAAGGTTGCAACTTCAGAGCATCAGTATACTTGTCCTTTTCAGCAGACAGTCATCTCTGATTTTGTCCTTTCCTGTTCCTTCTTTGGTGCTTTCTTTCGTAATCCCTGGATAACTGGATACAGAGCTGCTCAGCATGAACTTGACATTCCCTTTCTGCTCTCTCCAGTATGTTTGCATTTGTATTTGCATGGTTGGAGAGCTTCTCATTTGTGAAAGGATTACCCCTGTACAGTTGAACAGCATTGACAGAGGCCTTTGTGTAGGGTCCCTCTATTCTGCGTTGAGATTGTGTTGCTGCAAAAGCACAGCAGGTCTGGCAGCATCCGAGGAGCAGGAAACATCGATGTTTCGGGCCGGAGCCCTTCATCAGAAATTCCTGATGAAGGGCTCCGGCCAGAAACGTTGATTTTTCCTGCTCCTTGGATGCTGCCAGACATGCTGTGCTTTTCCAGCAACACACTCAACTCCGATCTCCAGCATCTGCAGTGCTCACTGTCTCCCCCTATTCTGCGACTGGACACTTGAGAGGAGCCAAAACAATTGGGGTGAAGAAAATAAGAAAGTAAAGAATATTCAGTAAATCTGAGAAATAATCAACAGATATGGCAATGTTTGAGGGGAGACAAACAGGGTTAATGTTTCAGGTCAGCGATATCTGAATGCACTTGATAGAATAGACCTTGAAAGTCTGTTTCCCTTAACTGGGAATTTCAAACATGGAGGTCCAGTCCCAAAATAAAGAACCAATGATTTATCATTGAAATGTGAAGGAAGGTCTTCCCTCAAAGGGTTCTGAGTCTTTGGAATTCTCTACTACAGAGGGTTGTTAATGCTCCATCGCTGAAGAAATTTTTAAGACTGAGATTCTTTGGCTGTACCAAACATTGGAGAAATGGTGAAGAATTGGTCAGGGGGAAGTGGTTCTGGGTGGGTTCCTCTTCGGAGGGTTGGTGTGGACTTGTTGGGCCGAAGGGCCTGTTTCCACACTGTAGTGGATTAATCTACCCTATTCAACTGGAGCTGGTGGGGGGTGGGGGTGGTGAGGATCAGCCAGGATGGTACTGAAGGTAGAGAAAGCTCAGAATTTCTTCTGCTTATTTATGATTTTGTTTTAGTGTCAGTTTGGCGGTGAAATAGGTTGGAAAGAAAGAATTTTCAAAAGGGTGAATCACATAAAACACTTACTAATGCCCCATCCTGTTTGAAAGTAATAAGTATCTTCTACAGCGGGACCACCTTTGTGGGTGAATACTTCTGTCAAAAAGCCTGTGAACATGCCCCAGTCTGGACAGTAATAACTATTTAATATTAGACTGTATGTATGAACAGGAGAAAGTGGGGACTACAGATGCTGGAGATCAAGGCGAAAAGTGTGGCACTGGAGAAGCACTGCAGGTCAGGCAGCATCTGAGGAGCAGGGAAATTGACATTTTGGGTGTAAGCCCTTCCTCAGAAACGTCGATGGGGTGAAGGGGACTGAGAAGGCGATGGATAGATACAGGTGGGGAATGATGGTGATAGGTCAGAAGGGAGGGTGCAGCTAGATGGGAAGGAAGATGGACAGGTAGGACAGGTCAAGAGGGTGGTGCCACATTGGAGGATTGAATCTGGGATGAGGTGGGGGGAGGGGTGATTTGGAAACTAGTGAAGTCAATGTTGATGCCATGTGGTTGGAGGATCCCAAGGCAGAAGATGAGGCATCCTTCCTGCAGGTGTCAGGCGACTAGGATTTGGCAGTGGAGAAAGCCCAGGATTTGCATGTCCTTGGGGGAGTGGGAGGGTGAGTTGAAGTAGTCACCCACAGTGCAGTGGGGTTGTTTGGTGCATTTGTTCCAGAGATATTCCCTGAAATGATCCGCGAGTTGGCATCCTGTCTCCCTAAAGTAGAGGAGACCACATCGGGAGACACAGTCGATGAAGTGTTTGGATGTGCAGGAAAATCACTGCCGGATTTGGAAGGATCCTTTCGGGCCCTGGACGGAGGTGAAGGGGGAGGTGTGGGTGCAGGTTTTACACCTCTTGCAGTGGCAAGGGAAGGTGCCGGGAGTGGAGGGTGGGCTAGTGGGAGGCTTGGACCTAATGAAGGAGTCACGGAGGGAATTGTCTCTGTGGATTGCTGATAGGGATGAGGAGGGAAATATATCTCTGGCAGTGGGGTGTGATTGTAACCCTCCCCCACATTCTTGAGGAAGAGCTTATGCCTTTCGATTCTCTTGCTCCTTGGAGGCTGTCTGACCTGCTGTGCTTTTCCAGTGTAACACATTTCCGACTCTGGGGGTGAATGTATGAACAATCTACATTCCATATCTTATTGCTAACACATGTTACACAAATGCTGCTAATTTGTCCCCATTGTCAATCATATTAATATGGTGGTTTTCTTGAAATCTCCACAGGTTTCTTTCTCCATGCCTGAAAAACGATGGTGCTTTAATGGCAAAATTGAGAAAGATGGCAATCCAGTAGTAGAATTTGACCTAAAGCCATGCATTCATTACCCAATAAAAGGAGGCTCAGCAGTGATCACATTCGAAGATGAAACAGGTAGAAAGTAATCCAATGACAAAAGGAATCAGTTGTTGTGCATGTCTTCTGGTGTCCAAAGTTAATAATTATTGGCTAAAAGTACAGAACGGTTCTGTGTTCTGGTTGCTATAGACTGAGTTTAGTTGTAACCTTGACAACAACAGAAATTGCTGAAAAAGCTCAGCAAGTCTGGCAGCAGCTGTGAAGAGAAATCAAAATTAACATTTCAGGTCTGGTGACCCATTCTCAGAACTGATGGTAGCGAGGAAAATGTCAGTTTATGTGCAGAAGGTAGAGTGGGGGGAGATGGTAAGGTCTAAATAATAGGTGGGGATAGAGCCCAAATAGGCAGAAGGACAGTTGGACAGACAAAGGAGTCAATAAGGATCCAGCTGGAAGAGTGAACAGCTGTTAATGGAGAATGTTAGTGGCTAACAATAGGCAGTATGTGATAACAAGCCCTGGTGTGTGTGGTGGGAGGCTAGGGCATGGGGGAGTTCAGGCCCTAAAATTATTGAACTCAATATTGAGTCTGGAGGGCTGCAGGGTTTCCAAGCAGAACATGAGCTGCCTTTGTCTGTCCAACTGCTCTTCCCTCTCTCTATGCTCTATCCCCACCTATCGTTTACTTTTTAGCCCTCCCCCACCCTATCTTCTGCATATAAACCAACATACTCCTCACTACCATCAGTTCTGAGCAAACATCACCTGACCCGAACCGTTAACTTTAATTTCTCTTCACAGGTGCTGCTAGCCCTGCTGAGCTTTTCCAGTATCTTATGCTTTTGTTTCTGATTTACAGCATCCGCAGTTCTTTGGGTTTTTAGCTGTAACCTTGGCAGCTGGCAGAGGCTGAATGAAATGGCTAGATTTGATTTAAATTGATTTTTTTGGTGTTAATGTTGAGTTGCTAATTATATGTCCACGTCATCACTAAAACTATTCTTATCACAAACTAAGAAAGTAATGTACTGTGAGCTAGAGCTGCTATATGAATGCAAGTTATTGTTGTACCCATTAAACTGCACGGTTTTTTGAGTTTGTCATCAGTACTTGCTTTCATGTATTTTTGCAATCCAATGAGGGCAGCATGGTGGCTTAGTGGTTAACACTGCTGCCTCACAGCACCAGGGACCTGAGTTTGATTCCCGCCTCGGGTGACTGTCTATGTGGAGTTGGCATATTCTCCCTGTGTCTGTGTGGGTTTCCTCCCATAATTCAAAGATGTGCAGATTAGGTGAATTGGCCATAGTGTTCAGGGATGTGTAGGTTAAATGCATTGGTCAGGGGTAAATATAGAGTAATGGGTTTGGATGGAATAATCTTTGGAGGGTCGGTGTAGATTTGTTTGGCCGAAGGGCCTGTTTCTACACTGTAGGAATTTTATGATTCTAGGCATCATTTGAAAAGGTTAAGTTCATTTTTAGTCTCATACCCTCTGGTGCAGAGATAGAGGCTTACTCAGTTAGGCTGGTCAAGGCTTGGCAAGAACTGGGCCTCATGGATATGCTGCCAACTTACTGACTAACAAGGTGACCAGTACAAAGCATCATGGAATGATCATATTATGCCTTTACAGATCATGTAATAACATGGATATGCTGCCAACACCTGGGAGCCAGTTCATGAGGAATTCAGGTTCAGCCCCACATCACATTATGGACTAAGGCATATGGAGGGAGTTGAACATGGGCTGGCAGCTGTGTTGTAGAATGGTACAGGTTTCAAAAAGACACTATCATCTATGCCGAGTTGGCAACATGACATGTGATGCTGTATTATAAGAGGTCTCCTCTTACTCCTTATTTATTCAGCCAGTAGTCTGGAAACTGGTCACCTTGTTAGTCAGTAAGTTAACAATAGCGGGGTTGGTTAGCTTGATGGCTGGTTTGCAATGCAGAGTAACTGTGTGAGTTCAATTCCTGCAACAGCTGAGGTTACTGAGAAGAACTCTTGTTCATAACCTCTCACCTTCAGGTTAAACCGTCCACCAGTCATCTCTCTCTCACAGAGCAGCTGTATGGTCTGATAAAACTATGGCAACTTTGCATACACTCAGCAATTTAATCTTTGCTATCATGGTAACATATATACTCTCATATAAATACCAAGTAATATATCAATTATCTAAATAAGCATACAAACAAGACATACATGAATAGAACGGGTTTAGAGGGATATGGACCATGTGCTGGCAAATGGGACGAGATTGATTTAGGATATCTGATAAGTTGGACTGAAGGGTCTGTTTCTGTGCTGTAAAACTTTATGACTTTAAGACAATATATGTAAGTTTGAGTAGTGTGCATTGTGCTTTGTTATATCTGATTATATCTGATTCCATGTAAACCTGATTATCTGTGATATATAATATATAATACAAGGAGTGACATGTCAAAAACCACAAGAAGCCCATGATGCTGGCAGAAAGTGAATACATGATGGTGTGCTGGGAACACAGGAGGAGGACAGAAATGTTGCAACTGGCTGCCACTGCCTCGGGGTCACTGAGTTGAGAAGCAGAGTCAGTTCTAGACCCTCTTTAAATCATTTGGTATTTAGGCTCCTTGTTTGCTTTTATAAAGGATCTATTACTCCAAGCAGGTGCCTTAGGTGCTCGAGAAGGCATCTGTGAATACAGCAGTGGTTGGATACGGTTCTCCCAGAAACTGGCCTATATTTACACCACAAAAGAAGCTCAATGCAGCTCAGTTTCTGCCCTTTAAGATCTCAGAACTCAGCAGCCTGTCAGTACATTGAATACTGCATCACTCATAATTTAGTGAGGTGCTAGTACAAAGCATCATGGAATGATCATATTATGCCTTTACAGATCATGTGCAAAGTATCTCAACAATTTCTCTCTAAGTAATGTCTGTAGCGAGAACCCAACTAAAGTTAACATGTTTTTTAAACTGCTGGTCCTAAGTTTATGAACCATTAAGGCTCAATGAACACAAAATATCTGTGTTTTTTATTGTATTTCTGGAATTATCTCGAAATATTATTGGAAATGTTAAGCTGGCTAACACTTGTATCTTAAGAACTTTTGATTTTTCTTACTTTTGCAGTCGCTAATAATATACTGGAAATGGAAGAACATGTGATTGAATTAGGAGACTGTCAAATTAAGATAAAGGCTCAACCTTTGAAGCTGCCGATGTTAAAAGAGATCGAAGTAAGTCTCAGTTGTGACTGGGTTCTGTATGGTAAATTCATCACCTGCAGTTACCATTGATTGGTCACTAGATGGCAGAGTGTCAAACTTTCTGCAACAGAGCTTTCTGCTTCCGGAAACCAGTCAACATTTCGGGTGTAACCCTTATTCAGGACCAGAAGATGGTCCTGAAGGAGGGTTACACCTGAAACGTTAACTTCTCTACCTCCTGATGTTGACTGGCTTGCCATGTTCTTCCAGCCTCCTGCTTGTCGACCTTGGATTCTAGCATCTGCAGTTTTTTTGTCTCTGACTCAGGAAGTCAGTGGCAGAATAATCTCGTTTGCTGTACAAAGTTAAAAATCACACAACACCAGGTTATAGTCCAACAGGTTTAATTGGAAGCACTAGCTTTCAGAGCGCTGCTCCTTCATCAGGTGGTTGTGGAATACACAATTGAAGGAGTGGCGCTCCGAAAGCTAGTGCTTCCATTTAAACCTGTTGGACTATAACCTGGTGTCGTGTGATTTTTAACTTTGTACACCCCAGTCCAACACCAGCATCTCCAACTCATTTGCTGTGAATGTGACTTCTGCTTTCTGGTTTAAAATGGGCACTAGTGTCTCATGACAGGGCACGTGTAACCATTCATATAACCGCATCACTCCATGTGTACCATGGAGTTGTCTGTGACTGTGTGACCATGGTGTGTTAATGCTCTTTAAACTTTTAACACAATGCAGCCCAAATTTCTTGTTGAGCCCCTCTGTTGCTTCTGTGCTGTTTGGACCATTTCTCTTGCTACCTCAATACTTAGAGTCATAAACTACTACAGCATGGAAACAGACCCTTCGGTCAAACCTATCCATTTCAAACATAATACCAAAATAAATTACTCCCACCTGCCTGCTCCTGGCCCACCAAACCTTTCCTATTAATGTACTCATCTACGTGTATTTTAAACATTGTAACTGTGCCTGCATCCACCACTTCCTCAGGAAGTTAATACCACATGCGAACCACCCTCTGTGTAAAACATTTGCTTCTCATGTCTTTTTTGAATCTCTCTCCTCTCACCTTAAAAATATGCCCTCTAGTCTTTAAGACACATACCATTATATCTATCTATAGCCCTGATAATTTTATAAACCTCAATAAGGTCACCTCCCAATCTCCTACGCTCCAGTGAAAAAAATTCCCATGCTATCCAGCCTTTCTTTATAACGCAAACCTCCCACACCCAGCAACATCTGAACCCTCTCTCGTTTAATAGTATCCTGCCCAATGAAGATACTGTTATAATATTTGTGGAAGTGGGTCAAAAGGCAGCTCTGTCTGATGTTGTGTGACAGGTCTCACTGGGTGACTTTTACATGGTCAGTGACGTAATCTGCAGAGTAAGAGGGCTGACGTGCTGATTTTTTCCCACAGATTCAGACACAGGTGTGTAAAAATCGAATCCTGGTTTCAGATATCCCAAAGCTTCCTTCAACCGACCAGCTGCTGGACAAGTTGGAGCTGTACTTCAGCAAACAACGGAATGGTGGAGGAGAAGTGGAAAATGTTGTGCTGTTGGAAGATTCTGGGAATGTCATAGTAACGTTTGTTTCTGAAGGAAGTAAGATACCACTGAAAATATCTTGGAAAAACGTGAATTGAACTGAATTAATAACCTCTTGTTCGGCACATGGAAATACGTCAAAGTTACATGGAGAGACCATTTTGCTGAAAAGTTTGGTGTCAGTATTTGGAGGAAGTGAGGACTGCAGATGCTGGAGATCAGAGTCAAAAGGTGTGTTGCTGGAAAAGCACAGCCGGTCAGGCAGCATCCGAGGAGCAGGAAAGCTCCTGCTTATGCACCAAATGTCGTCTGTCCTGCTCCTCTGGTCTCCTGACTGGCTGTGCTTTTCCAGCACCATACTTTTGGACTGGTATCGGTATTTACCCTCCAGAACAAAAATTACATCCATCCATTCTATTCCCATATCCCTTTATTTCCTTTCTCCATCTACTTTTCTAGTCTGTTCACTGAAGTTGAAACAATTTCTGCTTTAACACTTCAGCCAATTCTGGAGAGGCAAAGCTGAATGGTGTTATTGCTAGATTGTTAATCCAGGGACTCGGGGAATGTTCTGGGGACCTAAACTTGAATTCCATCATGGTACGTGGAGGAATTTTAATTCAATAACAACATAGAATTCACCATCTTAATTATGACCATGACATTATTTTGTAGAGTTGTTGGAGAAACCCATTTGTTTCATTTATGTCCTTTAGGGAAGGAGCTGTTATCCTTACCTGGTCTGGCCTGCATGTGACTCCAGACCCACAGCAATGTGGTTGACTCATAACTGCCCTCTGGGCATAGAGATAGGTGATAAATGATGGCCCAGCCACTGATATCCATAACCTACAAGTGAATAAAAACAAATTAAATAAAACCTAAGGACTGCAGATGTTCAAGATTTGAAACAGAAACAGAAATTGCTGGAGAAACCTAATAGGTCTGGCAGCATCTGAGGACAGAAAGCAGAGTCATTGCTTCGAGTCTTTTTTTAAAATCAGAACCTGATGAAGAGTTGCCAGAATTGAAACGTGGACTTTATTTTCTCTCCGCTGATGCTGCCAGACCTGCTGAGTTTCTCCAGCAATTACTGTTTTTATTTAATTTTTAAAAAATGAGCCTTTGGAAGTGACATTTCACAATCTGAAAGTTCTCTTACATTTAATCTTGTCCCTGTGGCCATTCATCCCAGAACCACATCAACTACTCGGAACTTTCTGCTCCTTTCTACCTGATCCCATCCTTCCATCATTTTGCGGTCTGTGTTGCTAAACTAGGAAGAAGCCTCAGTGTATTTTGTCCTGGTGTTTAGCATCCTAATGAACCTATTGTACGCACTCTAAAGCCCTGACATCTTTTTCACAGTGTGGATCCAATACCACTCACCATAATGTAACTGAGGACTTTAGTGAGGCTCAGTTTATATATTAGGAGAAAGTGAGGACAGCAGATGCTGGAGAGTCAGAGTCATAAAGTGTGGTGCAGGTCAGGCAGCATCTGAGGAGCGGATGAGTTGATGTTTCAGGCATAAGCCCTTCATCAGGAATTCCTGTTTAAGGGTTTACATCCGAAATGTCAACTCTCCTGCTGCCTGACCTGCTGTTCTTTTCCAGCACCACATGTTTTGACTTAGTTTATATATTATTAACCCCGGCAATCATTTATTTGATCTTTTCTATGTACAGCCTCTTCGTGTATTTCTCACAATGAAGGTGGCATATAAAAGCAAGGTGCTGTTGACTATCTGGAGTTTTCCCAAGGTTTGCTTGGTCAAAACAGACAATGGTTGGAAATATGGACCGATCTGGGTCAAAGTTAACAGATCTCAGCCCGGGTTGGTGACAGACATTTGAGATCACTGTCTCTGGGCTAAGCAAGAGAGAGTGGACCAGGGGTTCTACTCCTGATTGGTGCCCGTTTCCTGTGCGCATAGATCAGAAAGGCTAAAACCTTTTAGAGTCACTGACATGAAATCTGACAACTGCGAGGTACATTGAAATATAAAATGGAATGGGGTGTGAAGTGAGGAACCAGCCCACGTCCCTCACTTTGTCACAGGCCACCATGACTCAAAATGACCACTTCAGATCTGAAATACATTGATGTTTTAAACTGGATACCTAGCAGTGGGTGGTAAGGACTTACAGGGTACCCCATTTGTAGATTTTCTTGTTTCAGGAGAGCATTGAGTTTCACTGTGACAATCCTATGATGGAATGTCACAGTTGAGAAAACCACAGATTGCACTCAGTCATGAAGAATATTTTCAATATTTTAACAGCGTAAGGCATGTATGGTTTCAAACAGTGAGAGTAGGTTTAAATAATTATTTTCTAAAAATCTTGGGTGAAGGGTTTGACCTACAGGGAGATGCTGAATAGGCTGGGGCTGTTTTCCCTGGAGCGTCGAAGGCTGAGGGGTGACCTTATAGAGGTTTATAAAATCGTGTGGGGCAAGGATAGGATAAATAGACAAAGTCTTTTCCCTGGGGTTGGGGAGTCCAGAACTAGAGGGCATAGGTTTAGGGTGAGAGGGAAAGATTTAAAAGAGACCTAAGGAGTAGTTTTTCACACAGAGGGTGGTGCGTGCATGGAATGAGCTGCCAGAGGATGTGGTGGAGGCTGGTACAATTACAACATTTAAAAGGCATCTGGATGGCGACATGAATAGGAACGGTTTAGAGGGATATGGCCAAGTGCTAGCAAATGGGACTAGATATATTTAGGATATCTGGTTGCCATGGACAAGTTGGACTGAAGGGTCTGTTTCCGTGCTGTACATCTCTATGACTCTATGACTGTAATTGCTGCATTGACAGGAGTTCAAGTCTGCAATTCTCCTGGCTGTGACATTCAGCTACTCATTGCCTTAACCAATTGCAGGTTGGGGTTAAATATGGTTAAATATTATAGATGTTATATAATATTTAACCATATCCCAGCGTCTTCTGTCCCCGAACCTTAGCAAATGTGATGGATTTAAAGGCTGCTTGTGCACATGGTTCTGACAGAAAAACCCAATGAGAAAAAGTAAAGAAAGTAGTCATTGGGCAGTGCAGAACTTGACAAAGGGGATAATCTGCCAAAGGTTTATCATTCTGCCCTCACCAGGACAGATACAAAAATGGTACATTTGAAAGGGAGCAATGATATATGGTGTGAGAAAAGGATGCTGACCGGTTGGCAGGTTGGCTCTGATTAGTTGAGCTATTGCCAAGTCGAATACCCGAGGTGCAAGCCCAAGTGATGTGCTGTGTACAATTGGCAAAATGGAGAGGTGCATCAATCTGCCCATGGTTGCAAATATTCTGTCAAGTGCTCGATGTGATTCTGGATTGGACAACATTTGCTGAACAATTCTAAGTGTTCCACAAATTGCAATAACAACCATTTTAAGATTATCAGTCAGACTTGGAATGTTAGATACTAGTGTCAGACACATTCATTCCCAGGGACCTGTCCTCTGCAGGCAAAAGGAACATGTCCAACCATTGTATCCTTTTTTAATTAAACAAGAACTTGGGCAACAACAGTTCCTTGATGCATTCTTCATTCAACTAATTGGAATCAAGCTGCCAGCCAATTAGCACCCTTGTCTTATGAGTTGTAAATCGTTGTTCCCTTGAAAATTTGGCATTCTTGTGACTGTCCTGGTGACCGCAAGATGAAAAGCTTCAACAGTGTGTCCTTTTATTCCAGATTTTATAAAAAACTATGCTTCATGACCAAAGTAATGGAGTTCCTGGCCTCAATCTGACCACTGATCAAATTGACAAGGTGGAACAGCCCTGAGGGGCTGAATAACCTCCCTCTTTGTTCCACTAGGAAAGCCAACCTCAAGTATCCTGGCCACAAGAAAACATTACGTGGTTAAGTTCTGTCCAAACCTCCCCTTCCTGACTTTGTCATTTCTCAGGCACTGCAAAGTTTGTGACATTGTGTGCACACCTAGGAACAAGTCCCTCCGTTCCACTTCGATGTCTGATGGATGTTGCAAATGGGATCACAGGAAGGAAGGAACTTGTGAAGGATTTTAGGAACTCTTGCAAGTGACTGCAATGATATGAACAGGAATACAGGAGAAACTTGAGTACACATCTGTATTTACCCTTCTTTGTATTTCTTTCAGTTGCCGAGAACTTGACAAAGAAAGAATTTCACCAAGTAGACTTTCGGGGAATTGGCAAAATACCCCCACTGAGGATTTCCCCGTTTATCAATGGTGAAATTGTAAACATAACGGTATGCAAAATCTTTTTCTCCTGTTATGTATCTTTCATTTATTTTATAGGAATGTTTATATTTATTCGGTGAAATCACCACAGGGACGAACAAAGTTACAATTCCAATGGATGGAGTTTAGTGCCAGATTTTTCCTGTACTCCAAGAATTTGGAATTTCAGAACACAAGAGTAACAGTCCCAGCACAGTGATCCAGGAACTGGGGAGTAACAGTCCCAGCACAGTGATCCAGGAACTGGGGAGTAACAGTCCCAGCAGTGATCCGGGAACACGGGAGTAACAGTCCCAGCACAATGATCCACGAACAGGGGAGTAACAGTCCCAGCACAGTAATCAAGTAGCATGGGAGTAACAGTCCCAGCACAGTGATCCAGGAACACAGGAATAACAGACCCAGCACATTGATTCGGGAACATGGGAGTAAAGTCTCAGCACGGTGATCCGAGAACACGGGAGTAATAGTCCGAGTCCATTATCCCAGCACAGATCTGGGAATAGGGAAGTAACAGTCCCAGCACAGTGACCCAGGAACACGGGAGTAACAGTCCCAGCACAGTGATCTGGGAGCACAGGAGTAACAGTCCCAGCACAGTGAGCTTGGAGCACGGGAGTAACAGTCCCAGCCCAGTGATCCAGGAGTACGGGAGTAACAGTACCAGCACAGTGATCCAAGAACATGAGAGTAACAGTCCCAGCACAGCGATCCAGGAACACGGGAGTAACAGTCCTAGCACAGTGATCCAGGAGCACGGGAGTAACAGTCCTAGCACAGTGATCCAGGAACACGGGAGTAACAGTCCTAGCACAGTGATCCAGGAACAAGGGAGTAACAGTCCTAGCACAGTGATCCAGGAGCACGGGAGTAACAGTCCCAGTACAGTGATCCGGGAACTGGGGAGTAACAGACCCATCACAGTGATCCAGGAAAACGGGACTAACGGACCCATCACAGTGATCCAGGAAAACGGGAGTAACAGTCACAGCACAGTGATCCGGGAACATCGGAGTAACAGTCCTAGCACAGTGATCCGGGAGCTCGGTAGTAACAGTCCCAGCACAGTGATCCAGGAACATGGGAGTAACAGTCCCAGCGCAGTGATCCGGGAGCTCGGGAGTAACAGTCCCAGCACAGTGATCCAGGAGCACGGGAGTAACAGTCCCAGCACAGTGATCCAGGAAAACGGGAGTAACAGTCACAGCGCAGTGATCCGGGAGCTCGGGAGTAACAGTCCCAGCACAGTGATCCAGGATCACTGGAGTAACAGTCCCAGCACAGCGACCCGGGAGTATGGGAGTAACAGTCCCAGCACAGTGATCCAGGATCACTGGAGTAACAGTCCCAGCACAGCGAATCGGGAGTATGGGAGTAACAGTCCCAGCACAGTGATCCAGGAAAACGGGAGTGACAGTCCCAGCACAGTGATCCGGGAGCTCGGGAGTAACAGTCCCAGCACAGTGATCCAGGAAAACGAGAGTAACAGTCCCAGCACAGTGATCCAGGAAAAAGGGAGTAACAGTCCCAGCACAGTGATCTGGGAGCACGGGAGTAACAGTCCCAGCACAGTGATCCAGGATCACTGGAGTAACAGTCCCAGCACAGCGATCCGGGAGTATGGGAGTAACAGTCCCAGCACAGTGATCCAGGAAAACGGGAGTAACAGTCCCAGCGCAGTGATCCGGGAGCTCGGGAGTAACATTCCCAGCACAGTGATCCAGGAAAATGAGAGTAACAGTCCCAGCACAATGATCCAGGAAAACGGGAGTAACAGTCCCAGCACAGTGATCCAGGAACATGGGAGTAACAGTCCCAGCACAGTGATCCAGGAACACGGGAGTAACAGTCCCAGCACACTGATCCAGGAACATGGGAGTAACAGTCCCAGCACAGTGATCTGGGAACAGGGGAGTAACAGTCCCAGTTGAGTGATCCGGGAGCATGGGAGTAACAGTCCCAGCACAGTGAGCCAGAAACAGGAGAGTAACAGTTCCAGCACAGTGATCCGGGAACAGGGGAGTAACAGTCCCAGCACAGTGATCTGGGAACACGGGAGTAGCATCCCAGCACAGTGATCCGGGAACACTGGAGCAACAATCACAGCACAGTGATCAGGAAGCAACAGTCCCAGCACAGTGATCCAGGAATACAGGAGTAACAGTCCCAGCACAGTGATCTGGGATCAGGGGAGTAACAGTCCCAGTTGAGTGATCCGGGAGCATGGGAGTAACAGTCCCAGCACGGTGATTCGGGAATTGGGGAGTAACAGTCCCAGCACAGTGATCTGGGAGCATGGGATAACAGTCCCAGCACAGTGAGCCAGAAACAGGAGAGTAACAGTTCCAGCACAGTGATCCAGGAACAGGGGAGTAACAGTCCCAGCACAGTGATCCGGGAGCATGGGAGTAACAGTCCCAGCACAGTGATCTGGGAGTACAGGAGTAACAGTCCCAGCACTGTGATCCGGGAACATGGGAGTAACAGTCCCAGCACAGTGATCCGGGAAACTGTGAGTAACAGTCCCAGCACAGTGATCCAGGAACATGGGAGTAACAGTCCCAGCACAGTGATCCGGGAACACCGGAGTAACAGTCCCAGCACTGTGATCCGGGAACAGGGGAGTAACAGTCCCAGCACAGTGATCTGGGAAACTGGGAGTAACAGTCCCAGCACAGTGATCCGGGATTACAGGGGTAACAGTCCCAGCACAGTGATCAGGGAACAGGGGCGTAACAGTCCCAGCACAGTGATCCTAGAGCACAGGAGTAACATTCCCAGCACAATGATCCCAGAGTATGGAATAACTGACATAGCACAGTGATCCGGGAGTACAGGAGTATCAGTCCTAGCACAGTGATGCAGGTGCACGGGAGTAACGGTCCTAGCACAGTGATCCAGGAACGCAGGAGTAATAGTCCCAGCACAGTGATCCGGGAATTGGACAGTAACAATCCCAGCACAGTGATCTTGCAACACGGGAGTAACAGTCCCAGCACAGTGATCTGGGAACATGGGAGTCACAGTTCCAGCATAGTGATCCGGGAACATGGGAGTAACATCCCAGCACAGTGATCCAGGAACACGGGTTTAACAGTCCCAGCACAGTGATCCAGGAACAGGGAGTAACTGTTCCAGACCTGTGTTCCGAGAGCATGGGAATAACAGTCCCAACCCAGTGTTCTGGAAGCATGGGAATAATAGTCCCAGCACAGTGATCCAGTAGTATAGGAGTAATATTTACAATACATTGTTCAGGTTCATTCCTCAAATTAATCTTCACTCTCCTGGTCCACTGGACCCTCCTCTACTTTGATGGTTTTTCCCAAGTCACTTTCTTCTTTTGGTGAATGAAGGTAACTCAGTATTGTGTATGTGTTTCTGTTGTTATTTCTCTCATTGTCTCCTCTTCAATCTGTACATTTCCTTCTCTCCCATTGTCCATCCAAGCATTGCACAAATCATCCTGTAATCGCACCCCCCTTTTCTCCTCTTGTCACTCTGTTCCCTTTTTAACTACACGATTTATCTTTAATATATGTGTAGAGATTGTAATGAGCTTGGCCACATCGACTTGCTAGAATATGAGTTTCCTGATTGAGGTTGTTAATCTGATCCATTCAGGGAGCCCTGGCTGACAGATATAAACAGGAGTGTCAAACATCCTTTTCACTCTGAGAGCTGGCTCTGTGGGAGCTGGATCAGTGTCAAGGACTCTCCACGTGTAGATAAAGGGTGACTTGGTGATGGGATACCGGCCTCTGTGGAGTTATTCCAATCTGCTATTCTTCCTTTCTGACAGATGTTGCCTGACTTGCTAAATATTTCTAGCTTGCTCTGTCTGGATTTTTAACATTGGAAGTATTTCAATTTTGTTAAAATATCCTGCTGCTCTCTGTTTTACCCTCAGGTACAGGAGGTCATTTCTAAAAGGAGTGCCCTCTTTACTGGAATTGCGGATATAATGGATGAAGAAATCTTACGGGATAATTTGGAAATACACTTCCAGAAACCCAGTAATGGAGGCGGCGAGGTGGATGCATTTGAATACGTTCCCAAGGGAAAAAGTGCAATTGCCTGCTTTGAGACGGATAGTGAAAAAGAGAATTAAGATTTGCTATGTACTGAGCGTGATTAATTGCTCTACCCATTAACTATCTAGACAATGTGATAACCAAACTGAACTATGCTTTTTAGTTGGCTTCCAGTAAAATCTTAGTAGAGGTAGTTTGAAATTAAAATAGGTGAGATATTTAGTCTTCCCTTCATCAGTGGTACTCACAGATCCAAGACTGAGGGATCTCCCTTCACCTTCCCATTACTGCCGCAGTCTGTTACCAGGGTGAATCCTCTGATCTTAGATTGTAACCAGTGCTGCTAGGAACCCCAGTCAGGAGGAGCATGAGAGCTACCGTGATAATTATCATTCTGCGTGACACTCTTGTCCCATGTTTGGTGTAACACTCCTGGGCCATGGAACTGCGTGGAATGACAATCAGACCCCCCCCCCATTTTGTAACACTTTACACCCTCCTACTCTTCTGTAGTAACTGACAGAAAAGCAGAGACTACAAACTGGAACACACTGGCCCACTGTGGATCTCAGAACATCACCCTCCCTCTGATAACCGCGAAATGCCATTAGGTTATATCCATTTATACACATAGAGTAAATGACAATAAACATTAAGAGTCAAGATCATAGTTTAATTAAAGAGGTGGAATATTGGATACAAGTAATTCTGTTGAACCCATGTTAACTTTGATTACAATTGCTATCAGAGCCTCGGACACTAAGGACTGTTGTTTTCCTTCGATAGCATCCTGTGTTTGTGGTCGTCACCACATCAGCTGCACAGAAACATAGAAAATAGGAGTAGGCCATTTCTGTTTCAAAACTGCATGAGCAGACTCTGTCTCAGTGCCCCAGGCTGCAGTAGCTGAGTTATTAATGGGCCTGGAGCAATCCAGATATTGAAAAGTAGCACTTCCTCATGTGGAATTTGTACATGCTCCACTTTTCAAAATCCGGGCTGCATCTTTGATGTTCTGCCAAGGGTGGCATCTGTTAAAAAAAATTAAGTAATTTTGAAAATGCTATCTCTGACATCGTTTAGATCATAACAGGAACCTCTGAAAACATTCGGGGGGGGGGTCAGATAGTGTCTGTGGGAAAAGAAAGAGAAGTAACGTTTCTCATCTGTTACCTTTCAGCAGTACTAGAAAAAGTCAGAAATGCAATCGTTTTAAATAAGTCAAATGGGAAACGGTGGAAAAAGACCAAAAGACAGGCAACATTACTGCTCCCTTCGACTCTTCCCCAGTGACTCTTTTATCCTTTTTAATACCTTCTGTAATACATATGATTTGATGTGCAGACATGCAGCTGTAGAGGGAGTGCAAATCAATCCAGATCTATCCTGGAATGCACGGCTGATCCAAATCCCATTACAGGAATCAAACTAGATTTTAAAAAAGGACCGTATCATCCACTGATGCAGACAAATTGTGTAAAGAGTAATAGTACAATATATGTTATTTGAGTTTGATCAATCTTGCATTCAATTAGCGACAATATTTACTTCTAAATGAAATCTTACCTGTATTCTAATTTGCCTAAAAACAGGATTCTTAAAATTCATTTTGTGACCTTTTCCAATTTGTCTCGGAATGATGCACTATTCTGTACTTAATATGTATCTTGTTTATATTCTCTAGAGATAGAAATACTGACACAAACATAAATAGGACACTGGACATGTCTTCCTTCTGATACTTAAGGGGCCTTTCAAAGAAAATCATTCCTGGATTTAAGTTGACTATTTTCTAAATAATTTTGGCCTGTATTTGGCTAAATTTGGCTAAATAAATTTGGCTCCATCTGTTCAATCTAACTGCTGTATCATCCACTCACAGAATGTCCTTTTTTATTGCTTCTTTATCGTGTTTGTACAAAAGACGTTTCTGCTTGCATGTGGTCTTTGAGTCATTAGGTTTTTATTTGATGTCAAGCAGTCAAACGTCAAGCAGAATATTTTGTGTAACAATAAAAGTTTGATAAATGATTCAACTCTTGAGACACAATGACATTCAATCACATTATCACCCATAAGTTTCTCAGTCAGTTACACCTGAAGAAATTTCTCATATCACACTTGCACAATTCCTTGTAGTTGTAAAAGGAATCCATAGCTGGCACATGGAATGTTTATTAAAGGGTTAATTTATTTATGAAAAGGATGGAATTGTCTCTTCGTTTATTGGAATTATTATTTCACGATCCATTCAATCTAAATTTAAATTCCAACAACAGCTTTTCATGCCATCAAAAACATTCCCACATTATAATACTTTGATGTAGCATCTTTCATATCTACCAGTTCTGAAAAAATAAGTTTAACTTATTTTTAATTTTTTGCTGCTTGTAAGAGTTTCTTTGCATTTCTTATATTACCTTTGGAGAAAAGAAAACTCAATTTTATAAAGTGAGGAAGGTGGAAGCGCTGTTTGATTGAATATAAAGACACCTCAGGCAATATGGTCTTATATTGGCCTTGAATTCAGTCCCACATACGTTTGACAACACAACTTTTGTGTAACTGTGAAGGTTTGATAGTCCTGAAGCTGGGTGTCACATCTATTACTTCTTGTGCAGCTGGTCACTTTTGTCATCAAGGCCTCATTCCTTAAGAGTTAGATTCTGATGTCATGTGTGTAATACCTAGTAATCTCACAAATTGTAGAACTGAAGCCCTTCTTTACCATCTTTAGCTGACTCCATGTGTCACGGGATCTCTCAACACCTCAGAAAGTGATAGAATGATGATTCTGTCAAATTATTGCTTACCTTGTAAATAAACAAACAAGTCTGGTTTTTAGTAGTAACAAAAGACAATTACAGAAATCTATGGTGTTTTATCTGTTCCTTGTTCAATCAAAATAGGCTCTCTTCATTCATTCATTAAAACAAGACCAAGATCAGCATTCATATGATTATTGGTGGAAATGTTTTGGATTAATGGAGTATCCAGATCCGTTCACATTAGCCTCTGAAGAATGAGGAATATGATACAAGTGTCCCTTGCATGTACTTCCCATCATTTTTAACGTTCAACCAAAGAGAAATGAACATGCACCATGCAAAAATCAAAACTGCCAATGATACATACATTTGAACAGGCGAAACAGACACCCAGGTGGAAAGCAGTGAGAACCTTCGCCAACACATTATATTGAATCCCAATGGTGCATCTGAATTCAAATTAGAGCTCTGAACTGGCTCCTCATTGCAAAGAAGAAATATTGGGCCGATCATGCCCAAAAAAGCACGTACCTTTTCATTTAATTTTCTGTGTGGGGCCAAAAGAGAGCAAAATGTGCATCTCTGAGCTCCACATGTCTTCAGCCCTAGGCAATTCCCCCCTTTACTAAGTTCATTCCACTCTCTGACCCTTCCGAACACTGGAGAACAGTACTGCACAGGAACAGGACCTTTGGCCCATCAAGCATTCTCCGACACATGACGCCTTTCTGAACTAAAAACCTTTTGCCTCTCTGTGGACTGTATCCCTCTATTCCCTGTCTACAAGAAGTCTAAAAGATGAGAGACTTAACAAACAATCCAGGTCTTTTTCAATAAATAATTTCAGTTACATCACACTGTAGACTTTTGCTATAAATTCTGTGTCCTACGATCTTATACTCCACAACCACCTGATGAAGGAGCAGTGCTCAGAAAGCTAGTGCTTCCAAATAAACCTGTTGGACTCTAACCTGGTGGTGTGTGATTTTTAACTTTGTCCACCCCAGTCCAACACCGGCATCTCCAAATCATCAAATCCATTTGTTGCTTTGTTGGAAATACTCTTTGAATGCTCACAGAAGCAAGCAGTGCACAGTAAATGTGGGATCATTATTGTACTATTGAGAAAGGAACTATTCTCATTGTTCTCTCACAGAGCATGCTGACCATTTTCCTATTATCCAGAGAGAGGCTGATAATATGCAAACACGAAAAGAACAATGGCAGGAAAATAAAAACCAGAGAAGCAATAAAACACCCAACCTTGGCAAGAAAATAGACACAAAGGACAAAAACAGCATAACTGAACCTATAATTTTTACTGGCCTTGGCAGGCCAAAACCGATTTATATTGCCTGTCACTGTAACAAGAGAGATCTGAAAGCCAAACAGGAAAGAAGTGAGAAATCTGCACTTCACTAGAATGACATAGATATTCCTACATGGAGACAGGTTTTTTGTAAGCTCAAACAGTTGGTGTTTATCCTCCACACAAGCAGTATATCCAATTCTGTGCGCTTGTCATGTTTCTGTATTCCTTAATCCCCAGCTTCAAACTCCTACCCAATCAGTTCTAGATAATGATCATCACCCTGAAATTTTCATTCCATCTTTCAATCAACTGGCGTGAACTTGGATGAGTACTTCTGCAATTTTCAGTTCTTACACCACCTAGCTAAGCTATAATATTAAAGAAAATAAGATTTTTGCCCCAGCTCTCACAGGGCACGAATGCATCCACAGTATAGGCATCAGTAATTCAAAGTTTCCAGTCTTGGACTGCATAGTCAGAACACTTAAAGGTTCTACAAATTATAGAGATGCATAAAAAGGAACAGAAGAAAGACACTGCCAGAATCTGCATCTCACACACTGGGAGACAGGAACAGGTGTAGGAGTAGGGGTTGAGAGTGTGTTGCTGGAAAAGCACAGCAGGTCAGGCAGCATCCAAAGAGCAGGAAAATCGAAAAAAAAACATTGATTTTCCTGCTGCTCGGATGCTGCCTGACCTAATGTGCTTTTCCAGCAACACACTCTCAACTCTGATCTCCAGCATCTGCAGACCTCACTGTCCCCTGTAGGAGTAGGGGGTGAAGTCTGCCCCTCTTTTCAATACCTTCATAGTTGATTAAACACTTCAATGTATTTTGCCTACCCCATGCCCATAATCCTATATACCACGTAGTTACCCTGCCTTAAACATAAGTAAAACGTTCCTGCAGCTGAATCTGAGGGTGGAATGTTCTGGTTTGTTTCTTGAGGTGTCATGGCCATTGTAATAGTCATGGAGGAATCAATTGTAAAAACAATAGATAGGCATTTCTGTGGCAAACAAGAGTCCAGGATGGTGTGTACATTTCCCATTCTCTGAATGGCTGTAAATGGAGAGAGAGGAATGTTCAACAAGACCTGGGTGTCCTTGTGCACTGTTTGCTGAAAGTAGGCATGCTCATGCAGCAGGCAATGAAGACAGTAAAGTATGTTGACATTCTTAACGAGAGTACAGGAAAAGGATATCTTACTGCAATTACACAGAGCATTGGTGAGGCCACACCTGGAATACAGTGTGCAGTTTTGGTCTCCTTATCTGAGGAAGATTGCTCTTGCTTTCGAGGGAGTGCAATGAAAGTTGTCCAAATTGATTCAGGGGTTGGCAGGACCGAGGAGAGATGGAATCAGTTAGGATTGTATTCACTGGGATGATGGGGGGAGTCTCAGTTATGGACTGGAGGCCTGTGACCAGCAATGTGCCACAAGGATCAGTATTGGGTCCACTGCTTTTCATCATTTATATAAATAATTTAGATGTGAAGATAGGAGATATGGTTAGTAAATTTGCAGATGACACCAAAATAAGTGGTGTGGTGGACAATGAAGATTATTTCAGTATAACAAGATTTTGATCAGATGGGCCAATGGGGCGAGGCGTGGCAGATGAGGTGTTGCATTAATTTAGATAAAGATGAGGTGTTGCATTTTGGTAAAGCAACCAGGGCAGGATTTATACAGTTAATGGTAGAACTCTGGGGAGTGTTGCCGAACATAGAGAGCTCAGGGTGCAGGTATTGAGTTCTTTGAAAGTGGAGTCGGGGTAGACAGGGTGGTGAAGATGATTAGCCCACTTGTCTTCATTGGTCAGAACATTGAGTATGGGAGTTGGGACGTCATGTTGTGGCTGTACAGGACTTTGGTGAGGCCACTTTTAGACTACTGCTTACAATTCTGGTCATCCTTCTATAGAAACAATGTTGTTAAACTTGAGAGGGTGCAGAAAAGTTTTACAAGGATTTTCCTGGGATTGGGGGACAGGGAGAGGCTAGAGCTTTTTTCCCTGAAGTGTCGGAGGCTGAGGGGTGACTATATAACGGGTTATAAAATCATGAGGGGCATAGATACGGTGTACAGCCAAGGTCTTTTTACTAGGGTGCGGAGTCCAAAACTAGAGGACATAGGTAAGAGAGGAAAGATTTAAAAGGGACCTGAGGGGGACCATTTTCACACAGAGAGTGGTGCATGTATGGAACAAGCTACCAGAGAAAGTGGCGAAGGTTGGTACATCTGGATGGGTATATTAAAGGAAGTGTTTAGAAGGCTATGCACCAAATGCTAGCAAATGAGACTAGGTCAGATTGGGATATTTATTCGGCACAGACAAGTTGGACCAAAGGGTCTGTTTCCATGCTGTACGACTCAATGACTCTGATTCTTACAGAAATAGATGGGTTAGATGCAGGAAGGATGTTCCCAGTGACAGGGAGTCCAGAACCAGGGACTATAGTTTAAGGATAAGGAGTAAAGCTTTTAGGATTGAGATGGGGAGAAATTTCTTCACCCAGAGAGTGGTGAGCCTATGGAATTCAAGACCACAGAAAGTGGCTGAGGCCAAAACATCGTGTTTTCAACAAGGAGGTAGATATAGCTCTTGTGACTAATGGGATTAAGGATATGGGGAGATGGTGGGATTATTGCATTGAGCTGGATGATCAGCCATGATCATACTGAAAGGCAGAACAGGCTCAAGGCATTGAATGGCCTACTCCTGCCCCATCTTCCATGTTTCTATGTTTCATCCGTCTGCTAGGCTTCACTGTTTTACAGGACAGCCAGGATACCAATGTAAGATCATTCTTATCCACTGGAAATGGATCTTGGGGGTATGATGTAGAGGTCCTTACATCATTGTTAATTGACCACTTAACAATCTCAGTTAGTGGTGAGACAGGAGAGCCTTCACTTGTAAAAATTAATTTCTGTGGCAGCAGGAAAATGATGTGTGTTTCCCTGCCTCAATCTCCCCCACCAAAGCCCTCGCCCGGCAGACACACACACACAATGCTCTGGGAGCTCTTTAGAATCCTGAGATTATATTAAGGAGACAGTACCGTTTGAAGTGTCGTTCTAGAATTGGAAATCTTTATAAGAATGTACCTTTCCAATGGGCTGTTATTCAGTTCAAACACCTTCGAGATGATGGTTAAGGTCAGCTGCCTTCTTGAAGCACTGCAGTTCATCTGACGGAGGGGAACTCACAGTGCGGTTCAGAAGGAGGTCCAGGATTTTTCCCAGGATCAATAACAATGATAGAAGAAACAATGATATATAATCCCAAGTCAGGTTGGTATGTGGCTTGGAGGGGAGTTTGTAAGTGCTAGTGTTCCTATGTGTCTCTTGCCCTTGTTCTTCTAGATGGTAGATGTTGTAATATTTCCCAGGTAACCACTCAGGTACCTTCTGATATTTGTGATTCATTGGTTATGCCACTAATCTCTTTTGTCTTCGCTTTGCTTTAGGCCTGTGTCATGATTAATGGTGGAGGATACACCACTGAGGAATATTTACAGAAGAGGCACTGTTCTTAGATAACAAAATGGTGAATTGACTGAGAGCAATAAATATGACAACATTTGGTCAGGGATAATGACTAGGACCTTAGGGAGCTGGTACAGTTACATGTCCTCCCTTGGAAAGCTAGACAAGTATTTCTCCACCCATAACTGTCTGTGACACAGAATATAGAATGAGTAGATCCAATGTAACAGGAACATTAAGCTGTTAGGAATTTCTATATTATGAAACAGATGCCATGATGTGAAGGGTGTCATTGAAAGCAACATGTGATTTACTGCAATGTGTCTTATAGAGGGTAGACATTACTGTCACTGTGTGTCAGTGGTAGGGGAAGTAAATGTTTAGTTGGGGTGTCAAGTAGGCTGCTTTGGTTGGAGCCAGACTCTTCTGGGCAAATGAAGAGTATTCCATCACACTCCTGACTTCTCCCTTGTAGATGGTGAACAGACACTGGGGAGACAAGAGGTGAGTTATTTTCTGCAGAATTGCTGGCCTCTGATCTGCTGTTTTCGCTGCAGATACTTTCAATGGTAAACTCCAGTTCGTTAATGGCATTGCAGCCAGAGCATGAGGGATATGGCCACAGACTCCAGGAACAGTTGGAAGGACAAAAAGAAAAATACCTAAGAATAAAGAAAACTACCTCAGAATAAAGTATGATGGTTGTTGGTAGTGAATGAACCTATCCTAAATGACTAGAAATATAGTATCTGTCCATCAACTAGGTACCATGCAGAGTTCCATCTGTAGTTCAGTGACAGCTCAGCTCCTTGCCTTGTCCCTCCCTAGTGGCAGATCACAGACATTGGCCTATACAGCCTCAGGTAACAGCAGATTTTCCTGGTCCACCCTCTCCGTTGTCATCTATCAGGTTCCCCACCCCCAATGTTAAGTCAAATATCCTTCCTTTTGGTTTCAAAGTTTTCCCCACTTCTCAACAATGATTGCAAATTCTGATTGGATATACTGCCGAGAGGGATCCTCGTGTAAATGCAATGACATGGTGGCAATGTTACTGGACCAATAACCCAGGGGATGGGACTGGGGTTCAGTTAACAAAATTACGGTCAGTAATGGCTACCATGAGGTAGAAAAAGGACTGCAGATTCTGGAAACTAGAGTCTAGATTAGAGTGGTGCTGGAAAAGCACAGCAAGTCATGCAGCATCCAAGGAGCAGGAAAATCAACATTTCGGGCAAGCACCACTCTAATCTAGACAATGGCTACCATGAAGCTACCATTGATTATTGTAAAAGCCCCATGTACACTCATGTCCTTTAGGAAAGGAACTCTACCATCCTTACCAGGCTCCAAGTGACTCCAGACCCACTGCAATGTGGCATTCAGCCAGTTGCTGGCGGTCGAGACAAAATAAAACTGCAGATACTGGAAGCCAAGATAGACAAGGAGACGGGTGGAAGAACACATCAAGCCAGGAAGCATCAGGCGATGGAGAAATCAACGTTTCAGGTCTTCAGGACTCAGTGATGCCCATATCCCATCTCTAAAAGATGCTCTCCAACCTGCAGTCTCAGCCCCTTATAGTCTTCACTCCACCCATCCTTGTGACTCATAGACACACGTGTTCAAAAACTGAAATCATAAAATCTTTGCCCCAATTATTTTTCTCAGGTGTTGCTCAGAGGCGACTCCTGGGGGCTCATTCTAACTTTCTCAAGACTCCCAAGATAACAGAGCTGGGTTGGGTCTCAATGCCCTGTGATGCCAGGGAGAAGGATGGCACGCTGCCTGCTTATTTGTGATGTTTGTTTTGAGTTAGGAAAGAAAAGAGAGAGTGAAAATTCAGAGACTGGCAGTGGATTGAGTGAGCCGACGGGACGGAGTGTGTTGTAGGCTCCCAGGTTGAGCTGGGGAGGAGCGCTCGCAATCAGTTGGAGGGGAGAGCGGGCACTGAATCTCAAGGAGTTTCACTTTCGTTTGTTCCATTTCTAGTTGCGTTTAGGTTGGTCTCTTTGTTTTGGGTGCCGACCCGAGGGGACTGACACACAAACAGCAGAGCAGGTGCGCATCTGATGCCTTTCCTCGGCAGAAGTTTGAACTAGGAACACCCTCAGAGTGGGTGCAGCCGGGGGCAGAAAGAGGCGGAAACCGACCATGGTCTTCCTTCAGCAGGAGAAAGGCTTCTCCACAGGGGACGTGGAGACACCCATGGGGCAGGGGGATGGGCTGTAGTTTCAGTTTGGCTACACAAGCAACGGCGCACAGTAAACGGGTATGGTGAGATTGATTGTAGTCTTTTTTTTCTGCGGCCATTCCAGATGGATCTGCTGTAAACGGGTGCGGCCTCGCCAGCGGAGAGTGAAGATCCCAGTCCTGAGTCCACGTTGGTCCCAAGTCCTGTTCAACCCAGCAGGTGAGTTCATTCTGCTCCGGAAGGGTGCTGTTAACTTGCAGATTTTTATGTTGCTTTTTTTATGATTGTAGACATCACTTGGCCAGACCAGCATTTATTACCCACCCCTAATTGCCCAGAGGGCAGTTGCGAGGCAACCACATTACTGTAGGTCTGGAGTCACGTGTAGGCCAGTTTCCAGAATATTAGTGAACCAGATGGTTTTTCCTCTGGTGGTGTAAGTAGATCCTTAATTCCAGATTTTCTTTTGATTTCAACTTCTACCATTGGAATTTGACCCCTTTCCCTAGAACATTATCTGGGTCTCTGGATTAATAGACTAGTGAAAATACCACCCCTTAATGTTGTAATGTGAGATATTTGTATTGATGATTAACCTGTATTCTAATCAGCGATAGCTGTTGGCTTATCTGGACTGTTTGACCAATTCTGGAGAGCAATATGGTTAAATATATTTGGCTTACCTGGCCACCCCACTGTCTCTTCTACATGGAACAGAGCAGCTGATGACAGAGACCTCAAGCCCAGCACCAAGCTGCTGGAGTACAGAGCAACAGCATTATCCCCCCTCTCCTGCATGTGTCAGAGACATGGTCAATCCCATTGAAAATCGCCTTTGCAAAATCTTCCAAATCCCTGGTAGGAAAGGCACTCCAAAATCACTGTCCTTTTTCAGACCAATGACCCCAGTGTCGAGATGCTGACAACAGTCAATCAGCTGTGCTTGGTCAGCCAAGATTTCCAAAGCAACCTCTGTGCTCTGAGCTTCCTCATGGACGGCCAATCATTTTGAGCATCTCCGACAGGCCCAGGTGGAGGCCAGGCACAAACAGCTGAAGGAATGTGTAGAAACTCAAGCATCCTACTGAGCAGCCTCTTCAGACACTGTGTACCCCACCTCAGGCAGGGTGTGTGGATCCAGTATCGGACTGTTCGGTTACTTCAGGACCCACTACTTTGCAATGGAAGAATGTCTACTGAAGAGGAAGATAGAGACATGGACACAATAGCTTAGTCCACATTCTGTTGCAGTACACAATCCAAAAGCTTGGATTAATAATCCAGAAAAAGAACACATCAAAAAGAGGTGGGCGTTTGCAGTAGTGAGCCTTCATTTATCTGTGTTGGTCGTCAGCTGTTGGTCAGCCTGCTATATATTTCATCATTGTTTTTATTTTACGTTTAGAGACCTGTCAGAACAAGTTCTGCCAAATAGAATAGGCTTGATCGCATCCCAGAATACCAGTGTAGAACCGGAAGGAGAACCTGTAATGTCGGGGTCATTGTAGCCACCATTAACCATTGTAGCAACATTTGCAATCAAAGAAACTCTCACCATAGGAGACCAGTTACCCAAAGAGATGTTATGCTTAGTCCCACATGCCCTTGTAACTCTTTAAGACACTCATCTTCACAGACAGGCCAAATCCCTTTAATAATTATTTATGGAATTAGTTTTCATACTCATTTCACGCAGCGCATTCTGGATTAATGCAATTCTTGAGTGAAAACTATTCTCATCTCTCCACTAGATCTTTCACCTTTGATTTTAAAGTTTTAATTCCTGTCTATTGACTCACTCATCAGAGAGAATAATTTTTTTTCTACTTAATCAAAATCTCTTATTCTGCAAGTCTTTTTTGTTACCTCTTAACCTTTCCTATCTCAAGAAGAACTTTACTAACTTTTCCAAATTTACCTCATAACTGAAGACCCTCATCTGTAGTAACATCCTGGTAAACCTTCTCTGCATTCTGAATACCGGAGACTTGCCATCTCTTATGTAGTTATATTCCAAAGGACCCTGTGCTTCAATTAGTCATATTAAACTCTTAATTTTTATGATCATTTAATACGTAATATCATACTGGCAGTGGTTAGGAGGTGAATAGTATGTAGTGTTCCTCAGTGTAAATCAACTGATAAATAAAGAACATTCTGATCCTGTAAACCTCTTCCCAAAAGTAACACTAATTAGTTTCATCATCATGACAATTACATAAATATCAGAGCCAACCCACTGACCATCTCCTACTTGATAAAACTCATAATCTGTGTTGCGCAAAAGACAGAAATTTTCCATTGATGCAGCACATTTAATGATGCAGCATTGATGTACTACATTTCGGGATTTAGATGTTTCATAGGACCAGAGAAGATGGTAAAAGAGGAGGAGGTGTGGCATTGTTAGCCAAGGACAGTATTACAGTTGCAGAAAGGACTTTTGAGGACTCGTCTACTGAAGTAGTATGGGCTGAGCTTAGAAACAGGAGAGGAGAGGAGAGGACACTCTGTTGGGAGTTTTCTATAGGCCTCCAAATAGTTCCAGAGATGTAGAGGAAAGGATAGCAAAAGATAATTCTGGAGACGAGCAAGAGTAACGGGGTAGTTCTTATGAGGGATTTTAACTTTCCAATTACTGACTGGAACTACTATAGTTGAAGTACTTTAGTTGGGTCAGTTTTTGTCCAATGTTTGCAGGATGGTTTCCTGACACAGTATGTTGACAAGCCAACAAGGGGCAAGGCCACATTTGATTTGGTACTGGGTAATGAACTCAGCCAGGTGTTAGATTTGGAGGTAGGTGAGCACTTTGGTGATAGTGACCACAATTTGATTATGTTTACTTTAGCGATGGAATGAGATAGGTATATACCGCAGGGCAAGAGTTATAGCTAGGGGAAAGGCAATTATTATGCAATTAGGCAAGATTTAGGATGCATAGGATGAAGAAGGAAACTGCAGGGGATGGGCACAATTGAAACATGGAGCTTATTCAAGGAAAGCTATTGTGTGTCCTTGATAAGTTTGTACCTGTCTGGCAGGGAGGAAGTGGTCGAGCAAGGGAGCCGTGGTTTACTAAAGAAGTTGAATCTCTTGTCAAGAGGAAGAAGAACGCTTATGTTAGGATGAGATGTGATGGCTCAGTTAGGGTTCGTGAGAGTTACAAGTTAGCCAGGAAAGACCTAAAGAGAGAGTTAAGAAGAGCCAGGAGAGAACATAAGAAGTCGTTGGCAGATAGGATCAAGGAAAACCCTAAAGCTTTCTATAGGTATATCAGGAATAAAAGAATGACTAGAGAAAGATATCCAATCAAGGATAGTTGTGGGAAGTTGTGTGCGGAAGCAGAGGAGATAGGGGAAGCGCTAAATGAATATTCTTTGTCAGTATTCACACTGGAAAAAGACAATGACATCGAGGAGAAAAGTGAGATACAAGCTACTAGACTAGACGGGATTCAGGTTCACGAGGAGGAGGTGTTAGCGATTTGGAAAGTGTGAAAATAGGTAAGGCCCCTGGGCCAGGTGGGATTTATCCTAGGATTCTCTGGGAAGCCAGGGAGGAGATTGCAGAGCCTTGGGCTTTGATCTTAATGTCGTCACTGTCTACAGGAATAGTGCCAGAAGACTGGAGGATAGCAAATGTTGTCCCCTTGTTCCAGAAGGGGAGTAGAGACAACCCTGGTAATTATAGACCAGGGAGCCTTACTTTGGTTGTGTGTAAAGTGTTGGAAAAGGTTATAAGAGATAGGATTTATAATCATCTAGAAAGGAATGAGTTGGTTAGGGATAGTCAACACAGTATTGTGAATGGGGAGGTAGTATGTCACAAACCTTACTGAGTTCTTTGAGAAGGTAACCAAACTGGTGGATGAGGGAAAAGTGCTTGATGTGGTGTATATGGATTTCAATAAGGCATTTGAAAAGATTCTCCACAGTCAGCTATTGCACAAAATATGGAGGCATGGGATTGAGGGTGATTTAGTGGTCTGAATCAGAAATTGGCTAGCTGAAAGAAAACCGAGGGTGGTGGTTGATGGGAAATGTTCATCCTGGAGTTCATTTACTAGTGGTGTACCGCAAGGATCCGTTTTGGGGCCACTGTTAATTGTCATTTTTACAAATGACCTAGGTAAGGGCGTAGAAGGATGGGTTAGTAAATTTGCAGAAAACACGGGTCGGCAGAGTTGTGGATAATGCTGAAGGATGCTGCAGGTTAAAGGGGGACGTAGATAAGCTGCAGAGCTGGGCTGAGAGGTGGAAATGGAGTTTAATGTGGAAAAGTGTGAGGTCATTCACTTTGTAAGGAATGACAGGAATGCAGAGTACTGGGCTAATGTTAAGATTCTTGGCAGTGTAGATCTCGGTGTCCAAGTACATAGATCCCTGAAAGTTGCCACCCAGGTTGATAGGGTTATTAAAAGTGCATACAGTGTTTTAGCTTTTATTGGTAGTGAAAATGTGTATAGGGTATAAGCAGGCAGGGTAAGAGTTAAGTTCAAGTTTTGTGAAACCAGAGGTTCAGCTGAGCATGACTCGGATCAGATAAGAACTTGCAGTTAACAATGGGGGGCTGGAGGCAAGGATAATGAGTTAATAAGGTGGAAAAGCATTCATTATGTAGAGCCACTTAACAATATTGGAGGCATTCAGTATGTAAGGTCAGTTTAACAAGGTGAAAAGAATTCGTTATGTGAAGCCACTTATTCATTGTGTAACAGCAGATGGCTTAATCTTTACTATTGACACTCGCTGATTGTAATGGTCACCCAATCAATATGTATGTTGCCTTATCTGGATACTCCTTCCTTTAAAATGACCGCATATACCATTGAGAAACTGCTCTTCCAGAGTAGACCATGAACTCCTGTCCCTGTGCACATGGGGGAGCGTTCTCTCTCCCTCCAAGGCCTGGAATAAAGATGAAGGAGGTAAAAATATACTGTGTCTGAGCATTTTGCTTTGACTGAGTGGGGAGGAAACGGGACGACAATAGTAGAGGAATTGAGTTTTGGAACCACGAGATCATGCTGCAGCTGTACAAAACTCTGGTGCGGCCGCACATGGAGTATTGTGTACAGTTCTGGTCACCGCATTATAGGAAGGATGTGGAAGCTTTGGAAAGGGTTCAGAGGTGATTTACTAGGATGTTGCCTGAGATGGAGGGAAGGTCTTATGAAGAAAAGCTGAGGGATTTGTAATGTAAAAAAAAGCACAGTAAGTAATAGAAACATAATACGGTGTGGGGGGGGGGGTCACTATCATACATTATTTACAGAACAAGTCACTTAAATAATAAAGTAACTTTGCCTTAAATAAACCTTACTGGTAGAGTACCTTCTCACTCACATTCCCAACTACATGGACATTGCGAAGATCATAATAATACAGCAAACAGCTGGTATTTCAGGGAAATAATTGTTGCTGGTTTATCAAGTGTAGGTTCATAAGGTGCTGGTTAAAACAAAGTTTGCTGTTCTTGCAAAATGTACCCACTGTTGTAATGCAGAGAATCGCGGAGTTCATGTTAGGTTTTAACAAAATGTTTTCTTTGCAGTTTACAATGAATAGAACCATTCAAGTATCTGATCTACCCACGGGTTTCTCAAAACGGACTCTTGAAGATAAACTCATGATACATTTTTTACGGTCCAAGAATGGAGGAGGCGAGATCATCGATATCGTCTTCCCATCAGAATCGGCAACGTCTGCTCTCATTGTCTTTGAAGATGCAGAAGGTAAAGCAGCACATTCCAGAAAAGAGCGATTAGTGACAGGAACAAAACCATAGTGAGCTAAACCTGAATATATAGATTGTCATCCACAAGAGAAACATTTTGCGTGTGTTGCTGATCGTGGTCATACCACCCTGCAGGTTCAGTTAGGAAGCTAAAAGCAATGTCAACATTCATTTCAAGAGGGCTAGAATCCAAGAAGAGAGGTGTACTGCTGAGGCTGTATAAAGTTCTGGTTAGACTATATTTGACATATTGTCAGCAGTTTTGGGCCTCATATCGAAGGAAGGACGTGCAGGCTTTGGGGGTGGGGTGGGGGGTCCAAAGGAGGTTTTACGAGTATGATCCCGCAAATAAAAGACTTGTCATATGAGGAGTGGTTGAGGACTCTGGGTCTGTACTTTATGGAGTTTAGAAGGATGAATGGGTTCTCATTGAAATTTTCAGAACACGGAAACGCCTGGATAGAGTAGACATGGAGAAAATGTTCCCACCTGTAGGAGAGACTAGGACCCAAGGGCACTAATCTAAGCTATCTGAGCAATTTTAATAAACCAGATTTTTATCATCAGTTTCAATTTAATGATCAGACAATTCAAATTAAGGTGCAAATTCACCACTTTCTCAACAGCAGATAGAAATAGACAGTAATGGCCTAACCACTGATGCCCAATGATCTCATGAAAATATTTTTCAGAACTTCAAATCACAATAAGGACACTATTATTGAATAACATGTTGATTCTAGGTAATGGGGTTGGTGCTGACTCAGACTTTTCCAACATCTTGCACTACTGACAGGGAAAGTCTAAAAGATGTGAAGAAGACATTTGGTATGCTTGCCTTTATTGGTCAGTACATTGAGTATAGGAGTTGGAAGGTCATGTTGTGACAATACAGGACATTGGTTAGGCCACTTTTGGATTACTGCATGCAGTTTTGGTCTCCCTGGTATACGAAAGGTGTTGTGAAACTTGGAAGTGTTCAGAAAAGATTTGCAAGGGTGTTGCCAGGGTTGGAAAGTTTTAAATATAGGGAGAGGCTGAATAGGTTGAGGCTATTTTCCCTGGAGCATTGGAGGCTGAAGGGTGACCTTATAGAGGTTTATAAAATCATGAGGGGCGTGGATAGGGTGAATAGACAAGGTCTTTTTCTAGGGTTGGGAAGTTCAAAAGCAGAGGGCATAGGTTTAAGGTGAGAGGGGAAAGATTTAAATGGGACCTTAGGGGAATGTTTTCACGTAGAGGATGGTGCGTAAATGGAATGAGCTGCCAGAGGAAGTGGTGGAGGCTGGTACACTAGGAACGTGAACAGTTCATCCACTACACCAACACCTTCAACTCCGACTACAAATTCACCTGAACAGTTCACGACATCTCCCTCCACTTCCTCAACCTCTCTGTCTCCATCTCTGGTGACCGACCTAACACTGACATTTATTTCAAACCCACCAACTCCCACAGCTACCTTGACTACACCTCCTCCTACCCACTCCCACTCCTGTAAAAACACAATTCCTCTGCCTCCGCCATTATCAGTTCCCAGGATGAGTGATTCCACTCCATGATTCCCAGATGTCTTCCTACTAACAGGACCATAATTTCCCATCCCCTGTTATCAACAATGCCCTCAATCGCATCTCTTCCATTTCCCACCCCTCTGCCTTCGAACCCCACTCTCCCCAACCACAACAAGGATAGAAATCGCCAGTCGTCACATTCCACCCCACAAATCTCCAAATCGAGTGTATCATTCTCCACCATTTTCACCGCCTACAGTCAGACCCCACCACCAAAAATATATTTCCCTCCCCACCCTTATCTGCATTCCGTAGAGACCATTCCAACTGCTACTCCCTCATTAGATCCACACTCCCCACTAACTCCGCTCTCCACACCCGGCACCTTCCCCTGCCACCACAAGAAGTGCAAAACCTGCGTCCACACGTCTCCCCTCACCTCTGTCCAAAGCCCCAAAGGATTATTCCAAATCCAGCAGAGATTTACTTGCATATCCTTGAACTTCATTTACAACATCCGTTGCTCCCGATGTGGTCTCCTCTACATGGGAGAGACCAAGCACAAACTTGCAGAACAGTTCAGGGAACATCTCTGGTGTGTATGCCTCAACCAACCTCACCTTGCTGTGGCCATCCATTTCAACTCCCCCTTTCCATTCCCCCAATGACATGCCTGTTGTGGGCCTCCTCTACAGCCTAAACAAGGCCACCCGCAAACTGGAGGAGGAACACCTCATCTTCTGCTTCAGGAGCTTACAACCACACGGCATGAACATTGAATTCACCAGTTTCCAAATCTTCCCAAATCCCGCCTCATCCCAGATCCAAACCTCTGACTCAGATCCACCCTCTTGACCTGACCTACCTGTCCATCTTCCTTCCCAACTATCCACTCCACACTTCGCACTGACTTATCACAATCACCTCCTACTTTCGCCGACCTATCGCCATCCCACCTTCTTTTCCCACAGTAACAGTACCCCATTTATTTCTCAGCCCCCTTTACTCCTCCCCAATCCTGATAAAGAGTAATGCCCGAAACGTCGACTCTCTCGCTGCTCAGATGTTGTCTTACCTGCGGTGCTTTCTCCAGCGCCACACTTTATCAATTCAGACCTCTCCAGCATCTGCAGTCCTCACGATCTTCTGTGGGCCGGTTCAATTACAAGACATCTAGATCGGGCGGCACGGTAGCTCAGTGGTTAGCACTGCTGCCTCACAGCACCAGGGTCCCAGGTTCAATTCCAGCCTCGGGTGACTGTCTGTGTGGAGTTTGCATATTCTCCCTGTGTCTGCGTGGGTTTCCTCCCACAGTCCAGGTGAATTGGCCATGTTAAATTGCCCATAGTGTTAGGTGCATTGTCAGAGGGAAATGGGTCTGGGTGGGTGACTCTTTGGAGGGTCGGTGTAGACTTGTTGGGCCGAAGGGCCTGTTTCCACACTGTAGAGAATCTAATTGGGTATGTAAAATGGAAGAGTTTAGAGGGATATGGGCCAAATACTGGCAAATGGGAGTAGAGTTATTTAGGATATGTGGTTGGTGTGGATGAATTGGACTGAAGGTCTGTTTCCATGCTGTACATACCTAGGGCTCTATGTGGGAGGTTGCCACCGAAGCAGGATACTGGGGGAAAATCTGAGACATGATAGAGCAGGCCAGGGGCACAAAGCCTGAGTCTCTAAAGGTCATGTGGAGTCACACCCAGTCAGTTATACGGCACAGTTTACTTGGCAAGTATGACCTTTATCAGAGGCTAAAAATGACTTAAAGAGCAACTTTATGTTAGTAATTTAGAGTATCTTTCACTCTCTTTACATTATGATGTGAATCCTAACACATGTAACCATCAATATTCCATCTAGTAATTTTATCAATAACCCCCTTATAAAAGCAAAGTACAAGGCTGGCATAATGACAAACAGCCCAGAACACTGGGTGGTTTGAAAATAATAAAGGCTGGTTATAATGGCATCAATTAAACAGACAATGAGAACTAGGATTAACTTTTATGTTACAAATATTGAATTGTGAGATTAGTTTTATGCGATGTAACTGGGCAGCGGCATGAATGACGCATAAGCAAGAGCCAAGATTAGGTTCCTAAGGCACTCTGGAGGTAATGGCAGGGGGTTGGGAAGATAAGTCATTGCTGGGGACAGTATGATTATGATCAAGCAGGTAAGAATGGGACCAGGTGAGGGCAGTACCACTGAATGGATAACAAGAGAGATTTTGGATAAGAATTTCACAGTGCACGATAAGTAGGAAATAAAAATAGTCCGAGCTGAATGTTTGTAATATGGATATTCAATATATGTTCCAAGTTCACAAAAGCAGGTTAGACCTTCTGTGCCCTGGGTCAGATCATATCTGATTTACCATGTTCTCTATTCCTTCCTGGGACGTAGGCATCACTGACTGGCTGGCATTTATTGTCCATCTCCAATTGCCCTAGAGATGGTGTTGAGCTGCCATCTTGAAGGGCTACAGTCTTTGAAGTGTAGGAAGACTCACGGTGCTGTTAAGAGAGGAATTCCAGGATTTTGCCATTCCCTCCAGAGTGCCTTAGGAACTTAACCTTGGCTCTTTCTTATGTGTGTCAGTGTCAGTGAAAGGTCAAGGAAGACAGATAATGCCATTGCGTTTTGACTTTCTTCTGTTATTGTGGTAGTGGAACAATTCAAATGTGGAATTGTGGGACAGATTGACATTCGCTACTCTATCCCAATACCTACAGATCTTAAGGCACGTCCATAGACAATGCGTGAGAGTGCCAACTTCTTTTTTACATTTAGGACACATTAGGAGTGGAATTAGCGATTAATGATCGGGCCATAGATTCACAGGGAAGTAAGGTGAAGGGGCACACATTGCAAGGGAAGAGAGCTCGTGGGTATATTTGTTTAAGCAAGAAGATGAATCTGGTTCTTTTATAGGTATTTTTATTGAAAAAAGAAAATTTTAAAGATTTTTTTACAAAATTACAAAAATAATATAAACAAGTATATTCCACTTTACAATATGATAACAGCATGAATATAAAATTAAATAAATAAAAGAAAAAATCTGACTAACTACTAATCTATTCTACAAACAACTAAAACGTAAAATAGGATATCATACATTACTAACAGTAAACAATAAAATAATTAAATAACTAAGTACATGCTCAAAATAGATTTACATCAAGTCATACTAGAACCCGTATTTATACGAGATTCCTCCTTCCGGGGGCCCCTGAACCAGCCAGAACCATTACTACGGCTGAACAAAAGCCCTGGAAAATATGGCTGAAATATCTATGTCAATATAGCTCAAAAGGGGCTGCCATGTTTTATAAAATATTTCTGTTTTTTGGTGCACCATATTTGTGAGGAAGTCAAGGGGGATATATTCCATGACTATCCTGTGCCAGTTTGAAAGTCCTGGGGGACTTTCAGATACCCAATTCACTAAAATATTTTTCCTCGCACAAAAGGAGAGGATAGTAAATAATTTCCTCCGGTATACATCCAGGGAGGGAAAATTTGGAGAGTCCAAAGGTAGGGATGTTGGATCCGATCCAATCACCATACCCAAAGTCTCTGTCAAGGTATTCGCTGCTCTATCCCAATATCTACGGATCTTATGGCATATCCATAGACAATGCGTGAGAGTGCCAACTTCTATTTTAAATTTAGGATACATTGGGGATGCTCCTGCCTTTAATTTTGTGAGTCATTCAGGTGCCATATGAGCCCTGTGAAGTAGCTTTAATTGAATAGCCTGATCTCTATTACAAATAGAGATCTTTCTGGCATTTTCCCAGACATCCTCCAACATTTCTAAAGAGATTTCCATCTCGAATTCTTGATTCCAGATTTTATGTAATCATTCCATGTCCTTCGAGATCTTATTGTATAGTGAATGATAAGAGTACTGACCGAGGGCCGCCCCATCGGTCATAGCACTCTCCTTTCCCTATCCGATTTGTAAGGATTGACTATTAATGTGGCCTTCTTTTGTATAAAGTCTCGCATTTGAAAATACTGAAAGAAGTCCTTGTTAGGCAGTCCAAACTTGATTAGATATTAGATATTAGATTACAGTGTGGAAACAGGCCCTTCGGCCCAACAAGTCCACACCGACCCGCCGAAGCGCAACCCACCCATACCCCTACATTTACCCCTTCACCTAACACTACGGACAATTTAGCATGGCCAGTTCACCTGAACTGCACATCTTTGGACTGTGGGAGGAAACCGGAGCACCCGGAGGAAACCCACGCAGACACGGGGAGAATGTGCAAACTCCACACAGTCAGTCGCCTGAGGCGGGAACTGAATCTGGGTCTCTGGCGCTGTGAGGCAGCAGTGCTAACCACTGTGCCACCATGCCGCCCACTTCTGGTGCAGCTGCTCAAAGAACATCATAACCTCCCGATCAAACAGCTCTCCAAAGCAGGAGATTACCTCTGGACTCCCAAGTTTTAAATGTAGCATCCGTCAACCCTGGCTGAAATCCTGATGCTCCCACTATGGGGGTATAAGGGGAGGTTTTTTGCAGGATCCCCTCATCTTGTCGCACTGTCCTCCAGGCTTTAATTGTATTTAGTACAATAGGGTTTTTACAATAGTAGATTACAGATTACTTACAGATTACTTACAGTGTGGAAACAGGCCCTTCGGCCCAACAAGTCCACACCGACCCGCCGAAGCGCAACCCACCCATACCCCTACATCCACCCCTTTAACCTAACACTACGGGCAATTTAGCATGGCCAATTCACCTGACCCGCACATCTTTGGACTGTGGGAGGAAACCGGAGCACCCGGAGGAAACCCACGCAGACACGGGGAGAATGTGCAAACTCCACACAGTCAGTCGCCTGAGTCGGGAATTGAACCCGGGTCTACAGGCGCTGTGAGGCAGCAGTGCTAACCACTGGGCCACCGTGCCGCCCAGTCCGTAATAATTCTCATCTTGTCCATAAATAAAAGATTGATGAGGGGACATTTTGTTTGGGAGGTCTCAATATCTAACCAGAGACCCAATCAGCTACATAAGATAATAAGGAGCTCAATTGGTACCACCTGAAATCTGGAAAGTCCAGTCCTCCTCTTGTTTGTGGGAGCTGCAGCTTTTCTAATTTGACAAGGGGCCATCTATGATTCCAAATAAAAGAGCCGAGCCAGCCATAAAGCTTACGCAACACCTGTCTTGGCAGTATCAAGGGGGGTATTCTCATTGAATATAGAGACGAGGTAGGATATTTATCTTAACTAAGGCTACTCTGCCTAGCCAGGATATTGGGAGATGGCCCACCACAGAACACACCAGATGGCCTCCTTCTTTCGAGACCGCAATTTCCCTTCCCACATGGTTAAAGAGGCCCTCCAACGCATCTCGTCCACATCCCGCACCTCTGCCTTCAGATCCCACCCCTCCAACCGTAACAAGGACAGAACGCCCTGGTGCTCACCTTCCACTCTACCAACCTTCACATAAACCAAATCATCCGCCAACATTTCCGCCACCTCCAAAAAGACCCCAACTCCAGGGATATATTTCTCTCCAGACCCCTTTCCGCCTTCCGCAAAGACCGTTTCCTCCATGACTACCTGGTCAGATCCACGCTCCCCTATAACCCACCCTCCCATCCTGGCACCTTCCCCTGCCATCACAGGAACTGTAAAACCTACGCCCACACCTTCTCCCTCACCTCTATCCAAGGCCGTAAAGGAGCCTTCCACATCCATCAAAGTTTTACCTACACATATCATTTATTGTATCCTTTGCTCCTGATGCGGTCTCCTCTACATTGGGGAGACTGGGCGCCTCCTAGCAGAGCGCTTTGGGGAACATCTCCGGGACACCCGCATCAATCAACCACACCGCCCCGTGGCCCAACATTTCAACTCCCCCTCCCACTCTGCCAAGGACATGGAGGTTCTGGGCCTCCCTCACCGCCGCTCCCTCACCACCAGACGCCTGGAGGAAGAACGCCTCATCTTCCGCCTTGGAACACTGCAAGCCCAGGGCATCAATGTGGACTTCAACAGTTTCCTAATTTCCCCTTCCCCCACCTCACCCTAGTTCCAAACTTCCAGCTCAGCACTGTCCCCATGACTTGTCCGGACTTGCCCTACCTGCCTATCTCCTTTTCCACCTATCCACTCCACCCTCTCCTCCCTGACCTATCACCTTCATCCCCTCCCCCACTCACCTATTGTACTCTATGCTACTTTCTCCCCACCCCCACCCCCACCCCCCTCTAGCTTATCTCTCCACGCTTCAGGCTCTCTGCCTTTATTCCTGATGAAGGGCTTTTGCCCGAAACGTCGATTTCGCTGCTCCTTGGATGCTGCCTGAACTGCTGTGCTCTTCCAGCACCACTAATCCAGAATATTGGGAGATGTCCCTCGCGTTGAAGGTCCTGCCTTATTTTCTCTAATAAGTGTACGTAATTGGCTTTATACAGCTGACCACATACTGCAGTGATAAAAATACCTAAGTACAGAAAACCTTCTAGTGACCACCGAAAGGGAAAGCAAGATCCGTCCGGTAAATTGGATATACTGGTAAGACCTCCCACCAGCATGGCCTCCGATTTCATAAAATTGGTTTTGTAACTAGAGAACATACCGAATAGATTGATCACTTGAATTAAGTGGGGCATGGATGTCAAAGGTTCACTTCAGAAAAGGTGGACATTATCCGCATAGAGAGTGATTTTGTGCTTGCCCGATCCAACCCTCGAAGCCATTATATTAGGGTCAGTTCGTATAGCTTCCTCTAGTGGTTCAATCACTAGCAATATTTAGTAATGGTGAAAGAGGACATACCTGATGACAGCCCCTGCCAACGCTAAAGCTATCTGAATTTAAACCATTGGTGATCGCCGCTGCTTTGGGATCATTATATAATACTGAAACCCATTTAGTAAAGACCTCTCCAACACCGAACCTTTTCAGCGTATAAAGAAAGATATGGCCATTCTACCCAATCAAATGCCTTCTCTGTATTTAGGGAGACAACGAAACCCACTTTTGTTCCCTGTTGACAGGCTTATATCATATTTAAGACCCTTCTAATGTTATTAGTTAACCTGTGACCCTTTATAAACCCCGTCTGGTCCTCTTTTATAATGAATGGTAAAACTCTCTCCAGTCTTAATGCTAACATTTTTAAAAGAATTTTAAAATCCACATTTAACAAGGATATGGGTCTATATGAAGAGCAATCCTCTGGGGCCTTTCCCTTCTTAAGAATGAGAGAAATATTTGCTTCTCTCAACGAAGGCGGGAGACAGCCCTGACTGTGTGAGTAATTGTACATATTTATGAGTGGCCCGGCCAGTTCCCCTATAAATTCTTTATAGAACTCAACCTGGAATCTGTCTGGCCCAGGCGCTTTGTCACTCTGAAGCTGCCTAACCGCGTCCTGTACTTCCTGGGTTGTCAAGGGGGCATTCAAGATCGACACCTGCTCCGAGGTTAGGCCCGGAAGGGCCAAATTTTTAAAGAAGGACTCCACCTTCCCAGTCCTATCCTCACAATCCTGCAACTTATACAATTCAAACAGAACTTTCTAAAGGCTGTATTGATCTTTTTACGATCACAGGTCAGGGTACCAGCACTTTCCCTGATGGACGTAATGGCCTGGGGAGCCTTTTTCTTTCTGGCAAGGTACGCTAGATATCTGCCAAGCTTGTCGCCATATTCAAATAATCTTTGCTTTGCAAATAATATTTCCCTTTTTGCTGTTTGGGTAAGTGCAGTATTCTAGGCTGCCGTAAGGGCTGTGATCCGCTGTAGTTTAGTAATGGAGGGCCTGTCAACATACGCAATTTCAGCTGCTTTCAAGTGAGCCTCGAGCAGGCACTGTTGCTCTCCCTTTTGTCTTTTTGGGGTCGCAGAGTATGAGATGACCAAGCCTTGCGTATATGCCTGTGGTCTTCCACATCATCGATGGGTTACTGGCTGTACCTGAGTTAATATCCCAGAAGGTTTTGAATTTCTGCGAAAAATACTTTATAAATTTGCTATCCTTCAATAAGAAAGGATCCATACGCCAATGGCGGGGGCCTATCCCATCATCCCTAGTCTTGACTTCCATATATACTGCGGTATAATCAGAAATTGTTACATTACCTATTTTACAAGACAGTATCGAATTCAAATGGTTGAGGGGTCAAAACACATATCAATTCTGGTATGGCACTTGTGTGGGTTAGAGTAGAAAATAAAGTCTCTACCCTGGGAATGAAGACACTTCCACACATCTACTAGTCCTATCTCCTTGTACGGATTCGCCAGTTGTCTAGTTCGCAGAGATATACCCGTAGTGCTCCTTGGTATCCTATCCGTCTCTCAGTCAATAATACAATTAAAATCTCCCCCTATAATTGTATGGCGGAACCCGAAAGCCATTAACTTAGAGAACGCTTCTGTTACAAATTTAAAAGGATGTGCCAGGGGGCAATAAAGATTCAAAATTCTGTATTCCTCTCCATGTATTAGGGCTTTGATCAATATATACCGTCCAGACTCATCTTTTATCTGGCTTAACATTTGGAAAGGAAGATTCTTCCGAATAAGAATGGTTACTCCCGTACTTTTTGAGCTGAAAGATGAAAAGAACGCCTGACTAAACTCACCCTGTTGTAGCTTTGAGTGTTCTTTATCAAGTAGATGAGTCTCCTGTAAGGGACATTAACCCTTTCTTTTTTAAGACTTGATAATATCTTTTTCCTTTTGGCGAATGACTCCCCTTGACATTCCAGGTGCACCACCTAAGCGAATGGCTAGCCAAGATTGTCCAGGCAAGGCCTGAGACCCCCCAGGAGGAAGAACCCCACCCAAAAGACATTGAATACAGACCATAGAAAATTCACAAATAAAAAAAACTCTTTAAAACATTTAAATCAACACAATTAAGAACTGCTCCTAAATAAAAATAATGCAAAACATATTTGAAAGGAGACTTTCCCCCTTGCTCCCAGGGAGCATAAATACCTACCAATAACCCCACCATAACCTTTCCCAGCTAGGGCCCTGCCCTCGGCCCAGGCATTACAAAATGGAGTAAATAAATTCAAGTGTCTTATAAAACAGGAGTTAAACATGAGTGACCCACCCCTCCCCCCACACCAACACCTGGATACGTTTAATAAAAACAATACAAAATAGAAATATATAAAGTTACAAAATTACAATCCCAGCAAGTAAGAAGAGTAAACAAAGTGGGGGGCAAAATAAAGTTGTTATCCATACAGTTCAAGTCCCGCAGTCTATTTGAGAGAGTCCAAGAATTCTTTTACTTTCTCCGGTGATCCAAAGTTATAAACGGATCCTCCACGGCTGAAGCGCAGCGTTGCCGGATATCACATGGAGTATTTAATATTTAAGTCTCTCAGACGCTTCTTCACCTCATCGAATGCCCTCCTCTTGTGAACCACGACTGGAGAGAAGTCCTGAAATAGTATTATCTTGGAACCTTTGTACATCATGGCCTGGGGATCCTTCCCCAGCACTCTGGAGGACTTTAGGAGCATTTGTTTTGCTTTATAACATTGAAGTCAAACTAGAACCAGGCCGGGGGCTTTGTTCCGACCAGGGCCTATGCACAGCGACCCGGGCCTGTGCACAGCAACCCGGTGGGCCCGCTCCAGCCGCACCCAGCCCAGTTCCCGACTCCAACTTCAATAATTATGGGAGACATCACTCCAAGAAATCCACAAGCTGGCCTTCCTCTTCCCGTTCAGGAAGGCCAAGCAACCAAATATTTTTCCAACTCTAGGCCGTCGATGTGCTCCTCCAGGGTCCGGACTCGCCACTCCAGAGCCTGGACGACTCGGCAGCAGTCCCAGGCCGCGGCCCATTGCTCCACCCTTCCGACGCGCTGCTCGAGTTTTTCAATCTCTCGGTCATGCTTCTGCAGCATGACCGTGAGATCAACTCCCACCTGGACTGGGTCTCTTCGATAAATGCGTCAATCTTCTCCTGGAGTTTGACAATCTCGGAGATCAGTGGGCGGCACGGTGGGCGGCACGGTGGCACAGTGGTTAGCACTGCTGCCTCGCAGCGCCAGATGCTTCTGCAGCATGACCGTGAGATCAACTCCCACCTGGACTGGGTCTCTTCGATAAATGCGTCAGTCTTCTCCTGGAGTTTGACGATCTCGGAGATCAGGTTCACCTCTGCAGGTAAGTCCCCCCGAGCTGGCCGTCGACATTCCTGCTGCTGTGGGAGGGGTCCCTGCCTGTTGCGTGCTGCGGGAGTTTTTGCCCTTAGTCATTTTTAAAAAGGCACCAAACTGTTCAAGTTTGATGTGAAATGACGAAGTATGCTGGGCAAAAGCTATCCTGAATGATTTAAAAGGTGAGGTGAGGGTGGGCGCCCCATTTTGCCCGAGTCTTGGGCAAAGCACTACAGACTCAGACCTACTGGGTTGCCACCATCTTGGATCTTCCCGAATCTGATTTTTAAAGGGAGAAAATGTAGCTGTGGAGAGAAGGCTTTTTACATTATCAAGGATTACTTTTATATCACAAATATTCAATTGGGAGGTTAATTTTAAAAATGTTTTATAGCCTAGAAGCAAACTAGTGTGACTGTCTTGATGAAATCAACAAGAAAATCATATTGGTAGTTCTTCGATAACGTGATAGTTCCATTCTTGTGCCATCCCACATTATAGAGAAATCATGCTTTAGAAACATCACTTAAAGTGTTGGCGATGTAATTGTGTTACAGCTAACCCATGTTTTAAATGTTCATGCTTTAGAAACAGTGCCCCCATTTTGTCAATTGTGTTTCAGCGAATAGGTGTTAACAAAACGTGTGTTATAGCAGAATGACCCATATCTGATCTGCCTGGGATACAGTGGGTCATTAAACTGCTTCTGAAAATATTCAATACGTAGCATGAGCGTTCATCTTCACTTGGTTTTATTCCTTACTTCACGTGCACTTGAAATGACTTAAAAAATGTGTTCTTTGCTCCTAGCATGGTTACAAAAGGAAGCGGAGTGGTCAGGTGTTTTCAGTTGCAACAGCATCTAGGATGCAGGAGATGTGATTGGCATAAGCTTGGAAAGGACACATACGATGGCCAGGTCAGAATCTATACAGAGGCACAGATTGTGGCAAAGTCTCATAGGAGTCATGACTCAGTGGGATAAAGGGAAACAGCAGAGGCAGGTGAATGCCTGATCAGGAAAGCAATTAGCTCTGAACACTGTGAGACTGGAAGGAGGGGAGTTTGCAGCAAAGCACAGAATTCTAGGGGTCGCCTTTGCTCCTGAAATATTGGTGGTTTTGGAGGGAGGGATGTGGTGAGTCTCTGACTGTTTAAGAAAGGAAGATCCTTTGATGAGAGACACAATACTTTCTTGAAGAGTCCTATTTTGTGGTTGATAATAACCGCTAATTTCAGCACATGTATAGGCTTGTAGTATTAACGATAACCAAACTTCTCTGTTCCTTCTCAGTGGCTCAACGGGTTCTCAATGTGGGAAATCATGTTCTTGGAATTGCTGGGAAGCATTACAAATTAAAAGTAGAATCAGCTTGTTCTGAGATCAAAGTTGATCAGGTAACTGACGAATTACTTGAATATTCTCAAAATTTAGCATTTATTTTACATATTTTAGGAACGTGTTGCCTCCTGATGCTGGTCAGTGATGTTGTGTCAAGTAAACATTTAGATCTTGTGTCTGTCATAAAGGTCAATTCTCTGAACTATATATTACAGGCTGCACAATGCTACATGTTCAGCAGAGGCTTTATAAATATATTCAGTTAATGTGACACTTTTATTGCAACAATTTGATAAATATCAAATATACTCAAATGTTTACGAGAAGCAGGATACTCTCTACGTAATATTTTCTGATTTCTGTGACATAGTGGCTTTTGAAATGAAGCAGAGTCTTTCTGTATAATTTGTTGGGAAATAGTTCTGAATTGTGATACTAGTTGTAAATTATCTTGTATTGGGACTACTTGCTAAATTCAGTCAACTGTGCTCAAATAAAATGAAATCACAAAGAGTGCCATTTTATATCGACATCTAATCAATCAAACCTTCATCTGCGCATCCTTCCCATCAGTTCCTTGATTATAGATTATAGTGTCCACATTTACAATACAAGCTGCCATTGAAAATTTGTCATACTAATTATAACCTTCTTCCACACCGCAAGTACAACAGTGTGGTCATAGGCATTTTCCAATGTAAACGTTTATTCCTGATGAAGGGCTTTTGTCCGAAATGTCGATTTCGCTGCTCCTTGGAAGCTGCCTGAACTGCTGTGCTCTTCCAGCACCACTAATCCAGTAGATAGATGTATCGTTTGGCTCAGTTAGCTAGGATGTGGTGCACCTTAATACCAGCAGTGCACTTTCAATCCCAGCCTCAGACTGAAGGGACAACCCTTTAGAACTGAGGTGAGGAGGAATTTTTGTCAGCCAAAGGGTGGTGAATCTGTGGAATTCATTGCAACAGAAAGCTTTGGGGGCCATGTCATTGAGTGTATTGAAGAGATAATTGGGTCCTTGATTAGAACGGAATCAAAGGTTACAGGAACTGGGCAGGAGAATGGGGTTGAGAAATATAACAGCCATGATCGAATGGTGGAGCAGACTGAGTGAGCTGAATGGCCTGATTCTGCTCATATATCTTATGGTTTGAAGTGGTTGCGCGGTTGTGTAGTTCTTGGGACCTGCCTTTTCTCTTTGTGATATTAAGGGTTGAGCTATGGTTAGCAAACTTCAGCCAATGAGGATGCTACATGAAGGAGGACATTTGGCTATAATTATTTATTTGCTAAATTCAGTCAACTACTCAAATAAAATGAAATCACAGGGTGCCATTTTATATCTACATCTAATCAATCAAAAATTTCATCTGCGCACCCTCCCCACCAGTTCCTTGGTTATAGAATATAGGACATTAAAACAAGGGCAGAATTACGTCAGCACATCTTGCCCCTGAAGACCACAAGGAAATTGGACAGTGTGCCACAGGAGATTGACTAGTAGGCATTCGTTGAATTTTATTACAAATATTCATGTCTATCCAGCAATATATTGCACACTTCATATTTCTAATAATACTACATTCCATCGATCATAGCGTACAAGTTGGCCGGGTGTACAGTATGAGGCAGTACCATTTTTTGTGCCCATAGCTCATTCTTCTGCATATAGAGTCATAGAGATGTATAACACAGAAACAGACCCTTCGGTCTAAATCATCCATGCCAAATAGATATCCCGATCTAATCTAGTCCCATTTGCCAGTACTTGGTCCATATCTCTCCAAACCCTTACCATATGCTTGGAATAGAAGTCGATTCCTCTTTTCGGCATGGCATGTAATACATTACACAGACTAATTAGCAAGTGAAATGAACATTATATGTGTAATAATAGACAACTTCAATTTCTCACCCCACAGTGCAAGTTCCACTTACTGGTCCCTTGTATATGGCTGCATTAATCAAGCAGGCAATATGGACTGTGTTGTGAAGATGTGGGAGAATTAAGACACACGCAAACAAAGCAAACTGTGCTTGGGAACGATGTAGATGACAATTATCCCCCCCACACCTAACACTTTTACACTTGACATAATTTGAGGTCAAATTATGCAAAAACATACCATCACTATCTGTATGTGGTAAATATTATTAGTGTTACCTCCCATTTTTAATGCTGTGTAAATTTTCATATTCCTTTAATTCTATTCTGAAATATCCACCTTTATTTAGAGTGGACAAGAAGGACATACTCCTTTGAAATAACATTTGACCAAAGAAAGGGCCATTGTTACTATATACTTTAGCATGCCTGTACGCAGAGTCATTTCTTCGGGCCTAATTGCATGTCATAGAATGCAATAAATGTTTCTCTTTTTTTAATGTTCTTGCAGATCATCTGTCATATTTCTATGACAATAGATTATGGAAAACTTCTCGGTGGAAAAAGATTAATGAAATATTTGCAGAAGAAACATAGTAACGTCCAGTTTAGTTTTGATCAGAAGGCAGATAAGTGCAATGTTGCTGGAAACTTTTCTCAAATACAGGAACTAAGTGGAGAAATTCATCATTTGCTCAGTTTAAAACCCAACCAAACCAACAGTGGCTTTCATGAAGCTGAGCAACTCCAATATGATCACTCAGAAAACAGTGCCATGGGTCATTCAGACAGTATCAGAAAACTTGCTAGGAAATTAAGTATAGACCCCAGTGTCCAGGAGGCGATTCTAGAATTACAATCTAAAAATGGTGTACAAGACTCTGACAATGACAATGTTAAAAGAGACGTCAACTTTCAACAAGGCAGAGAGCAACATACAGGGAATATTGAAGATTACATTTTAATGATGGATTCTGATATTTACAAATATATTCAGAAATTTTATAAAGACAGCTATGAAAATATTCTTTGTCAGTACCATGTAAAGGTGTTGGATGTTACCAGTGAAGACATCACCACCTTGATTTTGCAAGAGACTTCTGACTGTTCGGACAGCAAGCTATCAGTGTTCCAAGCACATCAAGACCTTTCTAAACTCTATCAGAGCTTTGAGTTTAAGCTTCGTAAGGAACAGATTTACAAAAATGATATAACTTCAAATGTGTCTCTCCTTCAGACCATCTGTGCAAGCCTCCAGGTACAATTCCCTAAAATAAATTTAAGTGAAAATGAAAACTATTTGTACCTAATAGGCACGTCAGATGATTGCTCCCTGGCTAAGAAGTACTTACAAGACTGCAAGGAAGAATTTTCAGCAAAATCTCAAAACAGTAAGCATCCAGCTTCGAGGAGAGATTCAGAAAGTGATCAGACTAGTGTCAGCAGTATACCACCGTCTCTGCAGGAATTCGATGGTAATGATGTGTTTGTGCAAGCGGGAATCCGAAAGGCAGACGTCAGAAAAGATCATAAATTGGCTCCAACCTTCAATGGTATAAGGGAAAACATTGGTCCTTTGAAGACAGGGAGCAGACTAGCTGAAGATGACCTCACTCTAGAACCTGAGCAGACATGTTCAACTGATAACTTACTGACAAGCCACAGTATTGAGATTAGTCAACATGATAACAAGCATCACTCGACTTCAGAAACTTGGCAAAAACTGAAGCACCGCATTAGTGACAATCAGATGTTTACTTCTGCTGACCAAACATTAACAAGTCCAACAGGAGAGTTTATTGAACATAAAAGAACAGGGGAAGATTCTGTTACTAAGATGGTCAAAGACTTATCAGTATTAAGTGTTCAGTCCAAGGATCTTAAGAGTCCTGACAAAGCAGGTGATAACTATCTGTCCAAGGGACATGAAAGCTCTTCCATCGTTGGTACAAATAAAGGGGACAAGTTTTTCCAGTACTCCAAGAGTAACAAAACCTGTGGTCCTATCAAGCCATATCATTTTGAAACATCAGCTGGCACCCTCTTCCATCAGGGAGACCTGCTAGGCAACATGCAGACACTCCACTCTTTGACTTCCAAAGGTTCAGATGTTCATTCATCCAAACCATTACTGAGAAGGACCAGTAGCTCTTCAGAATTAGTAAAATTGAGGCATTCCAGAGACATGAGCAACAATTTCCAGGGCATAGTCAAAAGCAAACCTGTCGAACAAGAACATATCACTGAAGAGATCCCAATGGAGTCGGGTGTGTGGTCTTACCTGAAAGACATTCATGCTTCTTTCATTAGAAGTATCAGCAGTAAAGCTGACGTTGTGATAAATGAGCAGACCCAGGGAGATATAACAACGGTGCACATTACTGGAGTTAAAAAAGCGAATATCATTGCTGTCAAGCAGGAAATTTTGTCACTTTACACATCGGGAATGAAGAATTTGATTCAACAGTTTCTTTCATATGCAGATCTTGGAATTGAGCAGAGCAATCAGAAAGCAGTAGATCAGTGGTATAGCAGTCTGAAAAATAACTTTGCAAAAGTAAAATTCATTAGAGGACAGACAGGTTTCAAAATTATTGCCCCATATGAACAATGCATGAAAGTTATAGAAACTTTTAAACTCAAGTTAAAAGATCCATTCTCCTCGACAGATGTCTCCTTTGCAGCTTCTAATCCATACTCGTTCATTGATACAGAGACATTCAAAGACACAGAGGGAAAGGTTCCCAGCAAATTTACAGAACATGCTTTATTATTGGGTCAGAGTCATCATGGTCGTAGGACTCCAGTGTACCACATGGATGAGACCAGCTTGAAAAAAGGTGAGAAACCAAAGGAAGAGTATTCTTCGTTAGAGTCAGATCGAGAACTTATTGAAACTTTGGGTCACAGGAAGGTAGCTGGAAATCCGAGCAAGAACTATAATTCCCAGCCAGGTGTGGAAGAGGAGGAGGAGAGTCTGAAGAAGCATTCAATTGAGCACAATGGCACTGGGTCAAATTCAAGGCAGGAACACAATCCAATTCCAGATCAGAAGAAATCACCAAAGCTTTTTGAAGAATACAGTAGTTTTTCATTTCTTCATGATGTGGGTAATTCTAAAAGCCAGAAGGTGAGCAAGCAGATTGGAGAGGGAGAGGGAATCAAGGCAAAGAAGATGCTACCTGATAAGTTCCAGATTACAGCCAACAAGCTGGTGAAGGAAAGCCATTGGCACAATAGAGATGGCTTGCATTGCAATAGACTGGAGAGTGGCATACAGTCATTACCAGTATTTTCTTACAGTAGTACGTCAGTGCTGCAACAAAATAGGGATGGATCAAATACCTGTGAAGCGGCTACAGATTCAGGAGTCCGAATGCAAGATGCGTCCACACAGCAGCAAGATAACAACAGCATGACAACATCACAGGAAAGGATGTCGAGAAATTCTCAGCAGATTCAACTCAGAAGTCCAGCCATTGGACTGGATGCACAAGAACTAAACAAATCAGCCACATCTTGCTCTGCCTGTAAGAAAACTGGTTGCCACGTAAGGCTGGCCTGTAATCATGGTTTGTGTAAGGAATGTTACAGAATCTCTGAATCATCTTATCCAGTATGTCACCAAACCGTACCTTCAATTAAAAATGAAAACCAGTGTCTGGGGACCATGGAATTGGCATATCTGAACATTTCTTTACCTGGATTTATTAGAGACCTGACCTTGAAAATAACCTATGACATTCCTAGTGGTATTCAAAGGGTGAGTAGTCTGAAGAATTAAATCACTTGTTATGGTAATAGGTGGGTCTTTATTGTTTAGGTCAAAGTTTGCTTCCAGTTTGTCTTAAGCTGCTGGTAGTCAAAACTAAAGTGAAAATGTATTTAAAGAAAAGATATCTTTAGTCCTATGCTCAAATCTCCTTCTAAGAAATGCAACAAACCAACATCAATCCTAATTGCTTGCTGCATCTGTATGTTAGCTCTTGATGACTTATGAACAAGGTCAGTCAGGTCCCTTTGGAAATTAACATTTCCTAATCTCTCCCCATTTAACAAATCCTCTGCATTTCTACTTCTCGAAATAAAAAGGAGGCGATGGTTTAATGGTAATGTCACTGGACTGTAATCCCCAGCACCAGGCTAACATTCTGAGGTCATGGATTTGAATCCTAGTCTGGCAGATGATGAAATATGAATTCAATAAAAACCTGGAATGAGAAAACTAGGTCAGTTAGTTGTCATTAAAAAAAACTAATCTGGTTCACTAATGTGCTTTAGGGAAAGAAATCCCACATCCTTAACTGGTCTGACTTACAGGTGACTCCAGATGCACAGCAATGTGGTTGACAATGGAGTGGCATGTTGGTTCAATGGTTAGCACTTCTGCCTCAGTGCCAGGGATCCAGATTCAGTTCCACCCTTGGACGACTGTCGGTGTACATTTCCTCTGAGTGCTCTGACCTCCTCTCACAGTCCGAAGGTGAATAGGTTAGGTAATTTGGCCATGCTGAATTGCCCATAGTTGTGCAGGCTAAGTTACTTCTGAGACTTTATAAAGCTCTAGTTAGGCTCCATTTAGAATAGTGTGTCCAATTTTGGGCCCCACAACTCAGGAAGGACATACTGGCACTGGAGCGTGTCCAGTGGAGATTCACACGGATGATCCAAGGGATGGAAGGCCTAACATATGATGAACAGCTGAAGATCCTGGGATTGTATTCATTAGAGTTTAGAAGGTTGAGGGGAAATCTAATAGAAACTTACAAGATAATGCACAGCTTAGAAAGGGTGGACACTGGGAATTTGTTTCCATTAGGTAGGGAGACTAGGACCCGTGCGCACAGCCTAAAAATTAGAGGGGGTCAATTTAGAACAGAAATGAGGCGACATTTCTTCAGCCAGAGCATGGTGGGCCTGTGGAATTCATTGCCATGGAGCACAGTGGAGGCCGGGATGTTAAATGTCTTCAAGGCAGAGATTGGTAAATTCTTGATCCCGCAAGGAATTAAGGGCTACGGGGAGAGTGCTGGTAAGTGGAGTTGAAATGCCCATCAGCCATAATTAAATGGTGGAGTGGACACGATGGGCCGAATGACCTTACTTCCACTCAATGTCTTATGGTCTTAACCATGGGAAATGCAAGGTTACAGGGATAGGGCAGGGTGGGATGCGCTTCAGAAGGTTGGTGTGGACTCACTAGGCCGAAGGGCGTGCTTCCACACTGTAGGGATTCGGAGACTTTTTTTATCCATTCATGGGATGAGGATGTCCTTAGCTAGGCCAGCATATATTGCCCATCCCAAATTGCCAAGAAGACAGGAATCAACCAAATAGCTGATGAGTTTTTCCAACAGTTGACAATGGATTCATGGTCATCATTAGATTCTTAATTCCAGATTTTTATTGAATTCAAATGCTATCAGCACGGCACAGTGGTTGACACTGCTGCTTCACAGTGCCAGAGACCTGGCTTTGATTGCAACCTTGGATAACTGTGCAGAGTTTGCACATTGTCCCATTGTCTGTGTGGGTTTCTTCTCAAAGCCCAAAGATGTACAGGCTAGATGGACTGACCATGGTTAAAAGCCCCATGTGAGTTTATGGGAATGTGGCAGGTCTGAGTGGGATGCTCTTTGGAGACTTATTGCAGATCACTTCTGTAGTGTAGGGATTCTATTATTAATTTGCCGAGGCAGGATTCAAACCCAGAACATTACCTGGGTCTCTGGATTAATAGTTTTATAATAACTAGGCCGTCATCTCTTAACTGCCATTTGAGCAATTAGGAATGGATAATAAATAGTCAGTGATACATCCCATGAGCAAATAGAAAACTTGCATTTTTCAACATATATGTCTTGTCCATTCAGTTAACCTTCAAGATCATTTAGGCAAGCTAAGAGCATAATATGACATAGGCGCAGAGAGAGGCCATTCAACCCATCTGCTTTGCCATTCAATATCATGGCCGCTGTGTTAATCCACAATTCCACTTTTCTGCCTTTTCTCCATAATTCTGGATTTAAAATGTCAGTCTCAGCCTTGAATATACATAATCACCATCCAGGCTCAACCATTTTCTGCAGTAAAGAATTGCACAGATTCACAGCCCTCAGAAAAGAAATTCCTCCTCATCATGGTGTTAAATGTGTAACCCCTCAATCGGAGATTATGCCGTCTGGTCTTCGACCCTCCCACAGGGGCAAATGCCTGTCACCAAACAGCATATCTCTTTGAATGTTCACAGCAGGCAAGGTACTGACCATGCTCAGTGAGGTCATGATTACACACACAGCTAGTTGGATACCGAGAACATCTGTGTACCTACATCTACTACCCTTGGTTCTCTTGGAGGCAGAAGTTACAGGCTTGGAAGTTGTTGTTAACTGAGGCTTAGCACTATGTACACATTGTCGCTATCATGTAGCATTGATGGAGGGAGTGAGTATTTAAGATGATGAATGGGGTGTGGGCCACACTGGCTACTTTGTCTTAGATAGTATTAACCTTCTCATTGTTGGAGCTGCACAATTCCATCACAGTCTTGACTTTTGCCTTTTAAATAGTGGACAGGGTTTGGGGAGACATGGGTGAATTATTGACCATTGAACCTACAACCTCTGAGCTGCTCAGGTAGCTATATTAATTATACTGGTCCAGTTAAGTTTCTAGACACTTGTAATTCCAGGACATCGATGGTTAAATTATTGCTTATAAAAATCAGCCTCAAAAGCAAAATACTGCAGTGTTGGTGATCTGTCATAAAAGAGAGAAAAAGCTAGGAACATTCAGCAGATCCAAAACATCTGTAGCCAGTGCAAGAGTTAATATTTCAAGCCGTGATCATTCAGCTGAACTGCATCAAACATAAAATCTGCTTTGAGTACTCATTCGTTGCCTCTTTTAAAGGAATGCGATCCAAACCCAGGACAACCTTTTGAAGGTGGTTCCTTTCAGGCCTTTTTGCCAGATAATGCTAAAGGCAGAAAGATCTTAAAGTTGTTAAAGGAAGCCTTTGCTAGAGGCCTGACCTTCAAAATCGTATCCGTTCCCTCAGGATTGGCTCGGGTGACATGGAATGATATCCCTCACAAAACGAAGACAACTGGAGGAGTGTCTCAGTAAGTTTCTCTCCCATTCTTTTAAACACAGTTTGATTGTTGTTTCTTATTTTATCTTTGCCACTGAAGACTGATATTTAGCCACCAGCTGCTACATCATTCTCTCTGCATCACCCTTAATGTATTAATACCTTCAGATTAACTTCAACTATCCTCAAACTGCAATTTTAAAAAAAAAGGTCTATTCAGAAAAAAAAACTTAAAGAAAAATCAGACACTGGAGAGAACTATACTTTGTTAAAAAAAAAATCAAAACTCTGGTGTTGAAATATGTTCCCAATCTTATTTCATTCAGTTATGTATGGCCCCTACAAATACAATTTTAAAATTTGAAATGGTGTAAACTTAAACCAGTTGCCAAACAAACATCAAAACAAGTACTGACGCTGTATTTTAGTTGCTTATAAAACTGCATTCAGTCTGTAATAAATTCAAACAAGGAAATGCAGATGCTGAAGATCTGAAACAAAAACAGAAATTGCTGGAGAAACTCAGTAGATCTGACTGTCTTTGGAGAGCAAGCAGAGTTAACATTTCAAGTCCAGTGACCCTTCTTCAGAACTTACAATTGCAAGCTAGTGGCATTTTGACTGGGCAACCCTACACGTTTTTTTGTGTTAATCCAGATTCCTAATCAGTTTGAATTGGACTATTTCACATTACACATACACAGTAATGATAGTGGAAGTTGCTGCATTTTATCATTGTAAGTTCATGCCCTGGTCTGAGCCTGGAGTTCAATATTGTAGAGGGACTGCTGCAATAGAGGAAGAACCTTGATTTTGGAAGAGGTGCTAAACTGAAGGCTTGTTCTGCATCTGAAATGAGATTCTAACACAAACATTTGTCCTACAAATAACTCCATTCCTTTCAATTGCTGCTTTTAAACTGTCAGAGTATACTGCTGGAAAAGCACTGCCAGGCAGGGGCCCATTCCTGATGAAGAGTTTATGCTCAAAGTCAACGCTCCTGTTCCTCGGATGCTGTCTGACCTATGTTTTTACAGCACCACATTCCGCGACTCTGATCTCCAGTATCTGCAGCCCTCACTTTCTCCCTGTTTTCAAACTGTGAATAATAATCAAACAGAGCTGCTTCATTGAGCGTGAAGGGTTTCAGATACAAATTTATTCTGCAGTCAGTGGCCTGTCAGTTTAAACAACGGAGCTGGAAAAACAACAGGTCAGGCAGCATCAGAGGACCATGTTGGTGGGTGGGGGCTGAGGTACTATATAAAACAGAAAACACTGCAAACAGTCGGTCAGACTGCAGCTGGGAAGAGGAGAAGTATTAGCAGTTTAGATCAATAATTGCCAGGAATGAAATGGTTTGCAATGAAACAGGTTTGAAACTGTTACAAACCTGTGAAACAGGGGCTGAGTGAACAAAGGGAAAGGAATGGAAGACCATAAGACCTAATTTCTGCTTCACTATTCAGTCATGTCTGATGAGTATCAAGGGTTATGGGGAGAAAACAGAATAGGGTTGAGAAACTTAAGAACCTATTAAAATATACTCAGTGACCTGGCCTCCACAGCCTTCTGCAGCAGTGAATTCCATAGACTGATCACTCTCTGGCTGAAGACGTTTCTCCTAGTCTCTGTTCTAAAAGATTTTCCTTTTACTCTAAGGCTGTGTGCCCTCAGGTCCTAGTTTCTCCTACCAATGGAAACATGTTCCCAACATCCACTCTGTCCAGGCCATTCAGTATTCTGTATGGGAAGGGAAGGCATGTGTTTAGGAGGTGGGTTGAAGTAACACAATGGGAAAAATTCCAGTGCAAGAGGGTGGTAATGGCACCACTTCTAAAATAAAATTCAAAGGTGGAATTGTACACCTGCCAATAACAACTGTTACCAGGATCTACTGCTCAACATAAAAAGCAATAGTGATCATGATTTCAGTCGGTTCAATAGTAATGACCAGGCTGGATCAGAGACTAGAACACTGCAAGTGCAGCAAGAGTTTGGTTTCAGAAGAACACAAGACTGAGGACAAACCGGTCATCCCTGGAATGCAATTGTGGAGTTTCTAGATTTGGGGAAGAAATATTTTTTTAAAATCTTGGTTAGGATGGAAAGGCCAAATTTGATGTTGCCATACAGCAGTTCCAAGTGAAAAAGAGTAACAGGCCAGAGGAAATAAGGCAGCAGAAAACATCAGAAATGGGGAACAGAGCAGGAAGAGTATGACTCAAAGACACACACAAAAGCAAAGGAGGCACTCAGCACTGGTGTTTGAGCTTATAGCCCATTGTGATGGGAGGGGGTCATAAGGGGATGGAACTGAGGCACAGAAGTTAGATTTCCTGACCCGAAACGCTGACTTTCCTGCTCCTCCAATTCTGCCTGACATGCTGTGCTCTTCCAGTTCCACATTATCAACTTTGACTTCCACCATCTGCAGTCCTTACTGTCTCCCAGACCAGACAGAATCTGCCCAAGGGGTGACAGTATCAGTTGCTGAAGTTTGCAGTGCCTGATACGCAAGAATAAAAAATAAATGAACTTAACCGATAGTGCCGGATGAGGTGATGAGAATATGGAACTGGGAGGTGGTAATGGCACATTGGTAATGTGACTGGATGAGTCTGGCTAATGTTCTGGGGAAATTGATTTGAATCTCATCATAGCAGATGGTGAATTGTATTCTAAATTCTTATTGGATTAAAAAAAACTAACCTCATGGTGATCATATAATTACTGCTGAATGAACTCTTTTTATGACATTCACTCAGGGCCAGAGGCAGAAATCATGGGCCCTGTTCCACCCTGACCAGAACATTGGAAGGCCCCACAAAACTGCAGAAATTGGTTTATGTTGTACCCTTGTCCTTGAACTTATGTTCACTCATGTCCTTTACAGAGAAGGAGAATCTGCTGTCTTTACCTGCTCTGGCCCACATGTGAGGAGAAAATGAAGTCTGCAGATGCTGGAGATCAAAGTTGAAACTTTATTGCTGGAACAGCGCAGCAGGTCAGGCAGCATCCAGAGAACAGGAGATTCGACGTTTCGGGCACAGGCCCTTCTTCAGGCTCATTCTTGAAGAAGGGCCTGTGCCGTCCCTCTCTCACTGCACACCCCAGGTCATCTCCTCTGCACAGAAGCTCTTCAGCCACATTCTGAAGCAGACTCGTTACCACAGCCATGTCTCCTTTCTCAGCACCTGCCTACGGAACCGACTGATCCCCCATGGACTCCAGATCACCTTCCGACCAACACAATTTGGACCCAACCAGGACTACCAGTACCTGCAACAAATCCGCAGCCTCCAGCAACGGACCTCCCTCCGGATCCTCCACTCCACGCTTGCAGCCATGCGCCGGTACCTACATTCCCTGCAACTCGACCTACCCCAACTCAGGACAACTCTCTCACAGACCTGTCTGGCCCACATGTGACTCTAGATCAAACAAGGTCATTGACTCTGAACTGGCTTTGGTCAATTAGGGATGGGCAAATTCTGGGTCAGCCAATGAATCCCAAGAACGAACAATAAAAAAAGGGACATCTCAAATAGGGAGACCAGATGATAATGAGAGAAATTTAGAGTGTGCATTTGGATCTTGTAACAAGATGGTTAAGCCCTACTGCTAATTTAAACCAGACACACAAAAGCTCACCTATTGCCGTAATCTGTTAAATTGAGTGGCAAAGAACTGTCGCAAATATCACTATTAAAAGAACAAAAAGAAAAAAATAATTAAAGTCCCAAAGAGAACATTTAGACAACTATTTACAACTCATTTCTCTTAAAACGTCTTTTACCTCCTACTCTACAATACTGGTCTGACAAAAACACCAAGATTTACAAAAAAAAAATCATATTTCAAAACCAGCCAGCTGTGTCAATTCTCCTCTTAGACTGTAGATTGTCCTGAGTCGTCTTTTCTTTGTTCTGCTGCTGGATAAATTTCTTACGGGAAGGTACCTTTCAGAGAGCTATTCTGATAGTAAGTCAGTTGGTGCTTGGCTGCTCTTTGCAGTTCTCAACTGTTCAAAATATCCGATTTTATATATCCCAAAACATCAGACAGACAGTCTCATTGGTTTGGTGTCAAAATATTAAAATGTGATTGGATTTTGGTATCTTGGGGCATAATTGAAACTGATCGGCCAAATTTGAATTTGGCCATTGTACCTTGGCTACTCAGCTCCAGCTAGTTTGTTTCACCACCAAATATTACACTTTTAAAATTTCTCAGCATACTGTGCTTTTCTAGGACTGTGCTAGCTTCCACTCAAAAAGTTACAGTACACACCTACACCTTCATAACAAACTGAACAAAAAATTGCTAAGCATACTAAACCGCTTGGAGTTGTGTGATCACAGTTGGATCTGAAACTCTAAGTTTAGAAAGTTAAAAATTCAAGCTAAATGGCTGTAAAAACATTTCATATATTCCTAAACAAACTCAAAACTGAATAAAGAGGTAAAAACAATGACTGCAGATGCTGGAAACCAGAGAGTCTAGATTAGAATGGTGCTGGAAAAGCACAGCAGTTCAGGCAGCATCCGAGGAGCAGTAAAATCGATGTTTCGGGTAAAAGCCCTTCATCACAAAACTGAATGCCAAAGCTGAAGGTGAGATGTGTAAGTACTAGAGTACAGCAGAGTTTCAACATGGACACTTCTGGGAATATTGGATGTGAATTGAACCCTAACACGAAAGCAAACTAACTGTTAAAAGCCCAATTCTAAAACAGGTAGTTAGAAATCTCAGTTTAGGCAATGACTGATTGGATTGAGGAAAGTTGTTGGGGGGGGGGGGGGGGGGGGGGGAAAGAGAGAGATAAAGTCAGAAACATGAAAATCCTGGCTAATGCAAGAGCAGCAATCAACCTCTGACATTATGATCTTTAAAAGTCTTGTTACTCAGCAATTTATGGCTTTGAGGGGATAAGACATTGAATTAATAGCTCAATTGAATTGGATTGAACTTCATTAGCATGTTAGAACATAATAAGGTATTGATTGATGATGCTGCTTTTCAAAATTACATACAAAAGTATGTTCAGCCACAAACCAAAACTAATGTGTCATTTGCAGAGGAAATATGGATTAAAATTCCTGAAAAATAAAAAAATTTATTCTTGTTTTACAGGCAAGGTTATCCAGACTCCAATTATTTCAAGAATATTTTGGCAGCTTTGGAGAGCCATGGTATTCAAATGAAGTCTGAATTATAATGTCAAATCAGTGGAAGCAGCTTTAATGTACATATTTTATTATATGCTTATTTCAATTATTTTTTAAAACCAAAAAGGTCAAGATAAATAAGATATTAAAGAAAGCAAGTCTCAACTCACGTGGAGGAAATCTGCAACAACAAAAAATGTATTTGCGTCACACTTTTTTTGCTGAAATTGTTAAGGAGTCTCATTTTTTGGATTCAAGAATTAGCTTCAGTGTCAATCCCAGTAATTTGTAGTTTACACATTTGCAATGACAGATTTTACTGCAAAATCTGGACTGTAAATACTTTTAATATTAGCAATATTCTATCGTACGTGTATGAAATTATGAATCAAGAATCTAACAGTGACCATGAAATCATTGTCAATTGTGGGAAAAACTCAACTCGTTCACTGATGTTCTTTAGGATGGAAATCTGCCCTCACCACCAGCTCTGGCCCGCAGGCAACCCCAGACCAACGGAAATGTGGTCGATTCTTAGCTGCCCTTTGGACAGTGAAGGATGGGCAATAAATGCTGGCCTTTATTCAGTGAAAAATTTTTTTTTAATGCACAAAGGTACAAATTAGACAGTAAGTTTGGATGCTACACCAAGAGAAATATTTAAGCAAGCAGTCAACCTGATGATACATGTGACATGGAAACCAATGTTGTGACCAAAGAATCATTTTGGAACATAATCATTTAAATCAGTCTGCAATCAGCAAAGCAATGGTGTTTGCCTGTCAAGATTAGTAAGCTGTGCAATAGAAGGATTTCTTTTGATCATTCATCTGAAGCGGTTTCCAACTTAAGAGGACCTCCAGCAGTGGTCTTAGTCCAGAACAAGAAACAAAAATTATATTAAACCAGGAATAAGTGAAGGAAACATCAGTGTGTGTAAAAACTGACATTAAACATATACACTCAAATGTGAAATTGAGAAATTTTACATCCCACAAATAAAATTAGCTTTGTGGATCCAGAGAGGTTTTCTGTAGTAATTCTGTTGTACAACCCTCATTAAAACCCAGTTACACCTCATACAGCAAGAAACAATTAAGTAGAGAGATTAATAGCATAAGAAAAGGAGCAAAATCGTCAGTTCAAATGATTTCTAATGGATTGCCCATCTGAAGTCACCACAACCTTGGGAGAAGTACTGTAGATTAATTGACAGCAACTGTTGGATTTCAGTGTTTCATTGCACCAGTGGATTGCAGAAGTTGTTAGTTTCAAAAATTGTAATTAATTAAATCGATAAATGCCATTGTGCTGTCATTACTACCCCAAAACCCAACATTATATTTTTCACATTGCTGAAACTTACAATGGCTCTGAGGAGTGGGGTGTTGCATTTTTGGAGGCCTAATATGGGAAGTGTTTTCAAAATATATTAAAGGTAGTCTAGACCCTAGTCTTTTCTTATTTTGAAAGGTAAGTGCAAGACATTGAGTTCCAGATGCAATTTGATTGGCTAAACTACTGGACGTTAAGCAAAACACAAAAATAAAACTAGTTAAAATACAGACAAAATAAAAGGAAAATTGACTTACCTCCATCAAAATGCTTAAAATAATATACATTATCTACTAATTAACTGTTCAAATATAGTAACATCCCATAAACACACCCTTGGCAAAGGCAAATTCAGTAAAAATAGATTGTTGCAGCTTAAAGCTGGGGGTCTTTTGCTGCAGCTAGAATGGCATACAAGACAGGGAGAAGAATAAAAACTTCCATATCCATCTTCAAAACTCCTGCAACCGCAGAAAGTTAAAACTATAAATTCTGGTGGCAACAGTAGGAGCTTGACTCCACTCATTCAGGCGGCTTCTATTGTTCCAACTTTTATTAAAATCCCAAGGCCTTACAAGCTGTTTATTGGCTTGGAGCACACTGCTTGGCGCCTCTGTCTCAACCTTTCTTCACAAAAATAAGGACGAAATACACCTCTTAAAGCCATAGTACCGTCGTGAAGACTTTATGCAAATGAATGCTAGGCAGTAGAAGAATAAAAGGAACCTTACAGTGTACATACTCACAGATCCCTGAAGCTGTCAGCAAAGGTAGATAGGGTGGTGAAGGCAGTATACAGGATGCTGGTCTTAGTCGGTGCATAGAATATAGGAGTAGGGAAGTCTTGTTGCAATTTTAGAGCATCGGTTAGGCCACAGAGAATATGGTGCAGGTCTGGTCACTACACTAGGATGCAACTGCATTGGAGAGGTAGCTGAGGAGATTCAGCAGCACGTTGCCAGGGATGAGGATAGATTGGTTTGTTTTCCCTGCTGCATAGGGGACTTGGGGATGGGGTTGTGGAGAAGAGAATCTGATTGAGGTATACAAAGCTATGCCCTATAGCAGACATGTCTAAAGGCTAGAGAGTATAAATTTAAAGGTAAATCTTTTTCACCCAGAGGGTGATAAATCTATGGAATCTGCTGCCTGAGAGGAGGGTGTAGGTAGGTTCTCTCGCCACATTTTAGTAGTGTCTGGACAAGCTCTTAAAACGTCAGGGCATTGTAGACTATGAACCATTGCAGGTAGATTGAATTAATTTAGCTTGGCATTTGTTGATTCTCAGATGTGATGGGCCAAAGGGCCTGTATCAATGCTGTATGAAATGTTAAGGAACAGATTGAAAGAATACAAAATTGGTCTAAGTCAGACTCGACTCATTAGGAGTATTCCTTCATCGGTTCGTGTTCAAGCTCCCACCCTGGGGACCAGACCCCCAGGTTTTCTTGCGGAAGTGCTTAATCATCACAAAGCATTTTGAAAGATTTTGCAAAGATTTCACCTGCACTTACAATTGGATGGGGGATAAAAAAAGTGTTAAATTAAGCACAGGGTTACTTAAGGTATTGTGACACTCAAAAAAAGCCAAGGGGTTGAAGAGCTCTCAGTTTAACCTCTAAAACAAGGTTTGTACATTGACCAGAAGACATTACCCATCAGTTTGGGGATGATTTTTTAAAAGCAGATTGTGTGCGCCACTGTTATTTTTCATTTATGAATGAATATTTTCTCATTCAACAACTTAAATACTGAGCAAAATATTCCCAAATTAGTTTATTAACCACGGTAACACAAGAGAATGATTGCTGCGCATTGCTTTTACAATAAGATCCAGATGGTATTTAATGCAGGAAAAACCACTGAAATAAAGGGAATGTTGGATGTACTCAAAAGTCAGGGCAGGTATTTGTGGGGAGAAACAGTTAAATGTTTCATATGAATGGCCTTTCATTCAAAGTGTTCTGCAGCTCTGTCGGTAAAAGGTCAGAAACCTGGAACGGCTGTGCTCTCCACAAATGTTACCACGGAGCAATTCCGTTATTTGGTTTCACTTCAGGTTTCCAGAATCCCCAGTATTTTGATCTGGTATGGTTACACCTTTTGCCTCCAATAAAGGCATTTTACCCAATGGAGCAATGCCCATGTCCCCTTATAACAGGGATCTAAATGTGGCTAGCCTGGTACTGAAAAATCCAACAATGTTTATTACAGCTGGCTGAAATGCAAACATTTGATTCACAGACACTTCAGTGTTACTAAATAACCTTAATACTAAGCCAGCCAATACATTTCCATCCCTTTGTCATGCTTCAAGTGGCCCCAGATAAGACAGAGTCTGAGTGTTTGATACCCTCAGGTCACACTAAAATACACAGTGATGATATTTCCAACATCTTTTAAAGATATGCTAACATACTAACCTTGACACAGATCAGGTACCAAATGCTTTTAAGAGCAATGCTTCCAGAATCAAACTTTTGGATTTTAGGTATGCATTTTATTAAACATTTAAGGCATATGGTAACACCTGGCATTAAACAGCATTACATTTCATAGGATCCATCTAAACAGCAACTGCACAGTTTTAACTGTTGTTTCACACACATACAAAAAGCAGCTTTTAGTACGAGATTAAAACACTGAATAAAATCGAGCGCAGTTAACGTTGACCTATTTGAGAAAAGGACAGTTTGTGCCTTCAGTGAATTTCCAGTTGCAAGTTCCTTTTGAGACTTGAGTTGGCCAGCTAACATTATTTTAATGCACAGCAATAAAATCCCCCATTACGACTAACTGAGCAGATTCAAATACATTATTCTTGGTGTTAAACATTTGTCATAAATGCTAATCCACTTTAATCTTCTTAAGTGCTAGGCTTTAGAAACCAAATCAGAATTAGAATGTACAAAAAGTCAGAACTTTATGGACTTTTTCCTATTCCAATTTACAGCATAGCGTACTAGGCAGTATTGTATAACATCTTGATTCAGCACCTGGACTTCTGATTGTCCTAGATAAAGAAAAACAAAAATGATTGAATTCCATGGGGCAAAAATACCTTCTAAGTGTGCACAAAAATAGGAGAGAGAGTTGCAGTTACACTGGTAAAACTGTATGAAGGGATCATAGACACACAGTCATATAAACTCATTAATGAAGCCATAATCTGTTAGATATACTAGTAGTTACCAGCTTGGAAAAAGGTAGTGAATAATGAAACAAGCTCTATGCTGAGAAAAAGTGGAGGATCTAGTTTAAATGAAGAAATAAACAGGATGTATACATGATGTTTGCATTGTAGAGGTGCTAGCACCTGGAGGAGGAGCGAGGCTCCAAAAGTTAGTGTTTTCAAATAAAACTGTTGGATTATAGCCTGGTGTCATGTGATGTTTGATCCTGTCCAACCCAATCCAACACCTCCACATCATGGTCAACAAAAGGAGTTCACTTAGACAAGTTAAGCAGAAGGCCACAGCTTTCACATTAAAATTTGTCCATTCAGGACTATACATGCCTTCAGTTGCACACTAATCAGAACTGTATTGCCAAGTTGCTGAGTAAGCCACTCTGATGCATCAAATCAGTACAAAAATCAGAAATTCTGCTTCACATACAAATTACCTCCATATACATGCACACTGAAGAATCATGCAAATGCATATCTGAAATGGTATCAAGAACCAGATACAACTCGATTCCCTAATCAAGCAGAGTGTTCAGATCACTATAGTGACTTTACAGTGTTGATGTGTCTTTGCAGTTTAGGTGTTATTGGAATTGGAATGCCAAGCAGCCAGGTATATACATCCAGACCCTAATCAAAAAGGGACTTGCAACTGTAAATCAAAGGTCGCAGGGTTACATAATAAGCCACATGAAGGCAGATTTGGCCCTTTTAAATCCTGACAATGGACAAAGTTTTATTCGGAACATTAGTCCCTTCCTTTAACGGACATCAAGCTTAACCACAGAAATGGATCTCTCAAATTCCATCACGTCATTCAAATCACATTCAGAATCAACCGGTCCCCTAGTTTTCCTCAAGAAATTGGCACATTTTTAGTAAGCTTCAAGACATTTGAGCTGTTGCTCAGGCTCAGCTTTGAATAAGGCATTGTGTACACAAAGTTTCAAACTACTTCAGTGGACAGATGAGTGGAATATCAAGTTTTTTTTTTCAGTTCCCTTTGTCTATAATTCATGAAAATTGCTTTGAGGAAAAGAAATGAAGGGGGAAAAATTAAGTTTGGGTGCAGCGTCATGGCCCATTGCCTTTCCAGAGTGTACTGCCATGTTTCAGCAGGACGATAAGCTGATTCTAAATCTATAGTTGAGTTGGCTCAGCACAAACCTGGAACTAACTTTGAGCCTATTTGGCTAAGTGGATCAGTGGAATTTGGTGAGTAGCAATAAAATAAAGAAATGGATTGCAATATTGAACACCACCCCTTCTTCAGTTAATTCAGTTGCAGTGCAACAAGATCCACAAATTGCTTGACCTACAGAGAGCCTGGTCTTAAATAAAAGCAGAAAATGGGAAGGAATTGAAGAATCTTGCATGGACTTGGCTATTGGAGTGAAATAGCTGATTGAACAGAAAGTTAAAGCAAAATGGCCAGTGAAATAAACAAACAAATCTGATCACGAGTGACTGCCTATTTGCCTCAGTCACAAGTGAGATGTTATTCTTAACTTAACTCAATTCAATAGATTGCCAATGTGTTCCAAGTAGTCCATTGGTTAACAAAAGAAAATGTACATGCCCTCTCCAGTTTAACACAAGACATTTAGGAGTTGATTTCCCTGTATAAAAATAATGAAAACCTCATCTGTCCACTTGGGCAATTTGCAAAGATTCCAAATGCTCAAATATTCTTTGGTCCCCAGTTATTTCTGCAAAGGTTGTAGATTTTATTTGGTAAACAAGATACCTCCCATTTCACACCACGTTTAAAAAAAATCTCAGCAACGTGTCTGAACTCCTTTTACTCCGATTTCTTAAGATACAAACTTATAGCACAAGAAGAGGGCTAGAGTAGTAAGGCCACATGTGATAAAGGGTACAGCATAACAGAGGTTAACCAATTAAAATTTGCAGTCACAAATGATTCCTCTAAACATTAGTAGGACATTTTTAATGAGGAGTCCATTTTCTTACAGTTACCTTCTGCTTCCAATTACTAACTCCCAATTGTTTTACTTCTTCCATCAGATTTTAACCCATTCTTCATCAGAATCCACAAACATGACACCGCAGGATTAGGGCAATTTCGTGCTTTTACTCTGTCAAAGCTATTCTTGATCTGGGAGGTGGGTAAGAGCTTGTTCACCACTAGGTTGCTGACCACATTATAATGTACAATAGGTACAAAGGATGAGGTAGCTGAGACTAACCAATCTTTCATCAACCGCTGGGAAACAATTCGATGCAGAAAGAGGCTTCTCTCTGGTCTTTAGTACACATTGAAGACTGTGGCAATTTTGATAAAATAATTGTAAACAGCAAGTGGTTAAGATTGTACAGACGAGGGCAAGGTTTATGATGGACACAAACGTTAGAGATCTCAAACCATGTGACAGTTTACAGGAAAACCTAATATTGGAACATAATTTATCTTATCTTCTGTTAACTTGCTTAACTCAACTCTTTTGGTTTAGCCACTTGGAAAGAGCCTAAAATGTGCCATGGGAATTTGGGAAAGCAAATTTGACTTCATTCTTTGAAGAGTTGCAGATCCAGAATCCAACTTTTTTTTTAAAAAGGTAATAACATCAAGAATAAAACCTCCTGGGGCAAAAACATTTTGAGAGGAGTTTCAAACAAAATGTGGCTTCAAATTTAAAAAATGGATAGAACTAAATTGGCCATTAAAGATCATAATACTGAAATTATATTTCACTAGCTGTTGAAAATGCATTTTAAAGAGTTCATCTTGGAATCTGCAGACAGATAGTTCTTTTATTGATTTATCCAGTGAGAATAGAACAAAACTAGTTAAGAGTTTTCACAAGGCACTGGATTTGCATTCTGGTTTGGCAGGTATTTGAATACTCGATAGGCAGAGATTACCTCTGACATAGAAGACATTATAAATGGCCGTGAAACTTAATTTAGTAAAGAATACTTGGCATTTTATCTTACCAAACAGCACCAAATTCAGACCTGGATGTTAAAAAGAAATCAGTCAAGTGCCCTGTGCAGAAAAAGGTGGAGTCAGCCTTATTGACAAATCTTAGTGACACCCAGTCTGAAGTCTCATACTGTACAGGAGGTGGAGATGGAATTTATAAAAATCCAGATGCTATCTTGGCACAGACCCAAAAGTAAAGACAAGAATTTGGCTATTGTGCAGGTTGAAGTTATTACTTGTGGATTCATTCCTTAAGCACAAGAGGCAGTTGGGATGGTGCCACAGTTAGATCCTTATTGCAATTATGTACTCCTATATATGTGTTCATATAGACAAGAGTACACATTTAGCAAGAGGTCAAGCAGCTGGCCCTATATAAAATAACTTTATGCTCTTTTGTAATGTAAACAGAGCAAAAAGAGTGCAACTTGCATTGGTCTCAGTAATTTATTGACTGAGTCACTAATTGCCTCTGGTCAATTTTCTTTTAGGATTTCAAAAGGTCAGTTCTGGATACATGTAGCATTAATAAACTATTCAGATTTAGTTTGCTTTACTGTGGATTTTCCCATGCAAAAAAAAAAACCCGCAGTGCACGCACAAACAGGATTTGGCTATTCCAGGATAGATCCTAAAGAGTTGGAGGCAACGGTCCAAGATTCGGTCAACAGAATTCATTATATTTCTGGAATTTGGATTCAGTTTAGCACATTAAATACTTAGCTCTGCTTGCCCTAAACATTTACCAATACACCCTGTACTGTCACTAAAGCTAGAGGCATCTATTAATTTTCATCATCCAGGGAATGGCAGTTCGATCTGCTGTAAACAGACACAAACCATGTTAAAGTGAGAGCACGGAAACATGGTTACTGTGGTTGGACTTGTACATATCTGATGTGCACCTTGGGACATATCAGCTCTAACCAGCATTGCCCATTTGAGTCAGAGGTACAAAAGGTTGAAGGCAGAAGTACATGGGACAAAGAGAGACCTCGGACAAAAGAGTCACCGATCATGAATTACAAGACTGAACAGCAGAGAAATAAATCATTGCCTTTGGCTAAGTTATAACTGGGAATATGCAGCTACTCCAGGTTTTGATCATTCTAGCCAGAACATTTTTTTTTTAAAAAAAAAAAGGTCAATAATAGAAACAAGAGACTAGTTTCAGCTGGTTATTGGAAGAAATTGAGTGGCACTGTAAATTAAGTGGTACAGTATATCAAAAGGCTCAAACAGTTCCAAATCAAGAGTCATAATTATCAAACATGGAGTAGGATCAGAATCCAATGAAGTAGTTAGTGGTTACTGTATGAAAACTAAATGTCACTTGGTGATGTTTTTGGGTGACAATTTGTTATTTACTGGTCTGGACCATTGCCAATTAAGTAGCCTGGATCGGTGTATAGCCCCAGCTAGAACTGATAGTTGAAATAAAAGGAGTCCTTAAAACCCACATACAGCTAACACACTCCACAGGTTCAAATTGATCAAACAGCTCTTATCTCTAATGTGAACCATTTAGTACTAACCCTTTAAGGTTTTCTACATGGACAGATGGAATTCAATAGGGTGGACAAATAATTGAATCAAAAAGGGGAGGTGCATTTACTGCACAGATCACACATTCAGCAGTTCCTGAAAGTCAGGCATCAGTGGTGTAGATGTACAGTGAAAGCCAATCAAGTTTCACAATAATTTTACAATTCCGTGCTGCCCACAACAAGGTCAATTTGTGACTCAGTTTGGAAGATTCAACACAATTGTTCAACATTTTGAATCTTTGATCTACATGGATGGATTATAATCACAGTAGTTTTGAGTCATTTGAGAAAAAGGGGTGCCAACGCAGAACTGTGTCAGGCTGTCAGCTGTAGATGTTCAATTTTTTTTTAAAAAAGTGTTGTACTATTGGAGATTGAGGGAGAGAAAACAAAGAGGATAAAGGTTGTGTGATAGGCCCATTAACAGGATGGTAACTTGTAAGCAGCAAACCAGAACTAAAATGCACCTGATTACAGGATCAGTCAAGATTTGCTTCCCTGCTTCAAGCTTAAATTAGTCATCTGTCCATCTTCAGGTCATAAAAGGTTAGCACTTTGAGCTAAATTTACAAATGTTATTCCCTGCCTTCTATTGGAAATAGAGTCAGACTAATTTTCAGCCTTCTTTGCTTCTGGGACCAGAATAACTTTCCCAATGTTTCTGCGTTCCTGCATTTGCCTCATAGCGTCTCCAATCTGCAGAGGAAAAGAAATTTATATTTTTTAATCACCAAAATAGTCAGTCAATCTTAAAGGAAAGCAGCCATATGATCAGTTTAAAAGTAAAGACAATATTAAACCAGACAATCCAAAACAAGACTGGCTAAGCAAGCTTACTCTTAACACAAGAGATTACAAAAGTGCTTTCTGCACACAAAAAATCAACCTCAAATGCCAACATTTTGGCAGACTTTCTGGTGGATCAAGTGTTAAAAGTCACAAGTTGCCAAGTGGCAATTATCACACAGCCATCTGCTTAGTAATTCAACTCTAAATACCAGGATTGCTTTTCATTTGCATGAACCCTTCACACATTTGGAGCAATTAAGTGGTGTGGAGAATGGGTACACTTTGGAAAGAGTGCTGACTACTCCATTTCAGCTGAAAGCTGTTGTTATTTTACAAAAAAAAAGGGACTTTAAAAGGAACATTTTAAAAATTGTGTTGGGACTAAAACCCTGATCAGACTTAAATCAAAATGATCAGTGGAACGACAACTATGACATTGGTCAGACACTTGCATGCATCATTCAAATTCTTCCAAATTTACAAAGAAACATTTTTAAATAAAAGTGGAGTGTTAAGCAATTTTTAGGATGAGCACATCAAACCTTGCCAGTCTCTAATTCATTGGGCGTGAGCAAATTAAAAGAAAACATTTTGAATAGGCCCAATGGATTAGCTCTGTGCAATTTTACTTTGCAACTCTTAAAAACAAGAAAAAAATCCTTTCCTTGTGAAACTAGATACTCGTGACCGAAAATATTACTCACCAACATCATCCACACTTATAACCCGACTGGTTATGACACTTTAATATCAGCATAAAACTGTGTACTACAATTGTTGCAACAACTGCATCCCACAAATGTCATCCAAACATTTTTTCCACATGAAGGGAAACAGCCTGGACCCAATTCATACTTTTTTTCAGTTGCTAAATTGTCCAAAAATCCAATACATGTTCCAAATAAATGAATATTTTCAAACCATATACTGTAAAAGTACAGACTAGAGTGGAAATTTAGAGAGAGGAGTACTACTTTTTCCCTTGGTTGAGTCACGCCATGCACCGAAACACTCAGACTCAATAAAGCAATAGAAATACCACATCTGAAAAATTTGAGCTTGCCATAGCACAAAACAGTGCCCACCCAAGTTACCCCCCGATTTTAAGCTGTAGGCATGCAGCCACCACCTGATGGCACCCTACACAAAACAATGTTGCTGAAACCAGAAGCTCAAGATTTATTGACAACACCCCAAGAAAGCAGAATTTAGGAATGAAGTGGTGGGAGCACTTTCGTCCAATTTACAATTCAAGTCAAATGCCATTACTTGTTATTTTCTGGGGATAGGTGTTGTGGCACTGTGTTGATAAATTCATTACTGATTAGACTATACAAACATTTTGTAATTACCGTATAAGCGCCAAAGGCCAGTGGCTATTGAACAGATTTGCATCGGGTTCTGCAAAGGCTTAACAATACCTTTTTGGAGGTGCATACGGTGATGGCCAGAGAAAATGTTTTGCGTTTCCGCACACAGACAGCTCCAGCTGTTTAATTTGAACTTTTGGCAGCGCAAGAAAGGATGACAAACCTTCTCAAAGTCTGTTTCTGTTTATGAAGTACTCATTAATCCAGAGTCCTGAACACTTTTCAAAAGAGCTTAGTTTGCACTTGAAGGAAATAGGACACCGTTTGGTATTAAACCAAAGCACTAAACTGCAAACAGACATAGTCGTTTCAGCAATGATTAGGGGCAGTTATGTTTCATTTTCAATACTGCTGAAACTGCTGTGCAAATGGAATAAACTGGAATCTAGTTTATATTAAACTATTGAAATGATATCAGAGATAGATGAAGTGAAATTGTTTCACTGCACTATATCAGGGAACCAAAAACAGTCAAGCATTCATCCAGTTATTGGAAGGATATTATTAAGCTGGACAGGATTCAGAAGAGATTTAACAGGATGTTGCTTGGTATGGAACGTTGGAGTTAAAGGCAGGCTGGATAGGACATTTTTCACTGGAGCCTAGGAAGTTGAGGGGCAACCTTATGGAAGTTTATAAAATAATGAGGGGTATAGATAGATTTAATGGTCGTTGCCCTTTCCCTAGGATGGGGGATTCCAAGACTAAGGGGTACATGATTAAAAAGGAGAGAGGAGAGAAATTTAATAAAAAAAGACACGAGGGGCTTTTTTATATAGATTTAAAAAAAAAAAGAGGGTGGTGTGTGGGGAAGAACTTCCTGAGGAAAAGTCGTGGATGTGGGTACAACATTTAAAAGATATTTGGGAAGGTAAATGGATTGTCCCATAGTGCCCAGGGATGTGTAGGTTTGGGTGGATTGGCCATGCAAAATTGTCCCATAGTGTTCAGGGATGTGCAGGTGAGGTGCATTAGTCAGAAGCCAGGGGAATGGACCTGGGTGGGTTACTCTTCAAAGGGTCAGTGTGGACACAGATTCCCTACAGTGGGGAAACAGGCCCTTTTACCCAAAAAATCCACACTGACCCTTCCAAGAATAACCCACCCAGACCCACTTCCCCTGACTAATGCACCTAACCTACAAATCCCTGAACACTACGGGACAATTTCCCATGGCCAACCCACCCTCATGTACACACCTTGGGACTGCAGGAAGAAACTGGAGTACCTGAAGGAAACCCACGCAGACATAGGGAGAATGTGCAAACTCCACACAGACAGTTGCCGAGGCTGGAATTGAACTCTGATCCCTGGTGCAGTGAGGCAGCAGCACTGACCACTGAGCCTCGTCATTGGCAAAGCTCCTCAGACGAGTGCCTTCCAAACCTGGCGACCGCCTCCGCCCCTACCTGGAAGGACAGAGGGACAGCAGGTACGTGGGAAAGCCACACCCCGGCATGCTCCGCTCCCCCTCCCCAACTCAAATGTACCTGCCGTTCCTTCGGGATCAGAATCCTGCAAGTCCCTCCCCCCCTGAGGGAGGTCGTGGGTCAGGCCAAAGGTGGGACACCGCAGATGTTAGAGAAGGCTTCTCTTTTTCCCCCCATTGCCACCACACCTGGGGGGTAAGGGACCCAAGGGGCGGTCAGGGTGTTGGAGGGATATGGGCCAGGAGCAGGTAGGTGGGACTAGCTTAGTTTGAGATTCTGCTCGGCATGGACTGGTTGGACCGAAAAGTCATACAACACAGAAACAGACCCTAAAATCGGTAAGCCTTTTGAATACTGTGAAGTCATATCCATATTTGACTGAACTCATCTACCTTTCAGACATGCCCTTTGCTTGGTTTCTCCTTCTCAAAAAAAAACTGTTTATGTCAAATAAAGTTCTTTAATCTTATCTTCACCTCACATACCAAATCAGCATTAGTTAGCAAACCTGAATCCCTACCTATTTTAAATAGCTGCAAGAACAGAACAGTTACAGTAAACAATAAAATTTGCTTGTTCACCAATAAGTAAAGCAGAAACCAAGAGTTCAAACAGTGGTATAAAGTGGAGAAGTCATTAAAGTAACTTTGCTGTGGAAAGTTGAATTTAAGTTCAAGGACAATTTGCATTAAAAAGAGATACAATCAATCAATATTTCCATTTGATGCAGCATATTTATTTGTTCAGGAGGCATTTATATTATTATTTGCTTAAAGGCCATCCCTAATTGAAGGTAGTGGTGAGTTACCTTCTTGAACCACTGCTGTCCATGTGTTATTAGGAAAGAATCTCAGGATTTTGACCCAGTGATAGTGAAGGAACAGAGATACAGCTCCAAGTTAAAACATTGCAGCTTTGAGGGCAACTTATAGGTGCCCTTGTTGCACTAGGTGCTGGAGACTATGGGTTAAGAAAAAAAAAAACAGCCAAGAAGTTTGATGAGTGCATTTTGGAATTTTCCAGTGGTGGACGGACTGAACGTTGAAGGTGGCAGACATGTTCATCCGGAAGTGGGATGGTGTTGAGCTTCACTCAAAGCAAGTGCAGAGTTTTCCATCACACTCCTGGCTTATTTCCTGTAAAGACAGTGGATGGACTTTGCCAAGTGAGGAGCAATGTTGCCTTCACACTGTGGGGCTGCTGAGTCCTCATGGATGGAAATGTGTTGCTGGAAAAGCGCAGGTCAGGCAGCATCTAGGGAACAGGAGAATCGACGTTTCGGGCATTAGCCCTTCTTCAGGAAGGGCTTTCTGCTGAGTCCTCATGCACAGCATCATGCAGGACTTCAGATTTGGAAGCTATTGCCACACGGGGACCTCAAATTCGTGCAAGAGAAAGAAGGATTTGATCTGGAAGTTAGGTACTTGCCACAGATTTCCCAGCCTTTGACCTGCTCTTGTAGGCAGACTATTCAGCGTGCGATTGTGGGGTTTAAGCAATCATATCATTCAAAGTCAAGGGGAATTTGTTTGATTCTCTAATGGAGATGGTCACTGCCTGACCTATTTATCACGCCAAGCCAGACTGTTGTCCAACTATTGCTGGACATGTACACGGACTGCTTCAGTATCTGAAGAGTCATGGGATCCGCTCAACATTTGTTTGATGATTACACATCGCCACTTTTGATGGTAGAGGGAAGTGAAGCAGCTGAAGATGGTTGGGACTAGGATGCTACTGAGGAATTTCTGTGATATCCCAGGAATAACCTCCAACAATCAGAACCATCTTCTATTGTACTAGTAATGTGAGGCAGATGAAACTAAGCAAGCACGATGAGATGGCAACGATAGATCCCAATTATTGTTAACACTGACTTATTCAATAAATACGACAATGCTAATTAAAGCTAGAAAGGAGAAAAGCAGAATCACCTGAAGCACTAGGTACAGAGGAGAAATGGATTTTGTTTCTAAGAAACCAAAAATGAGAATGGCTAAAAAAAAAACACAACACGCTAAAGAGTATCCAATTCATACCAAGTTAAACCAGTTCACAATTAAAACTGGAATGCTTTAACCTTGTTAGAAAACAAGTTAAATAAAGGGAATGAGGCTGGAAAGTTCAAATCTTAATAATTGTACACAGAATGTAAAACAAAAAAAGGGACAAGGGTTATTGAATTACTTTTCAAACACCATCGATCCTACTCAACTGTTAGATTTTTCAAACTTGTCCAACATTGCAGATGTAAACGAGCTATTGCAGAGCAGAAATAAACAGTTAAATGTGAGAACCACAATGTTAAACACAAAAGCTTGCATTTTACATAGAATGAGGAATTCAATTTAAATGGGAGCTGCACCAGCCCAATGACTTTAATTTGACTTTTGTCGCAGTTTAAACATTTGCCAAGCTCAAACAAAAACACAGCCAAACTGTCTGGTCAGTGAAGCCCAGGGAGTCAGGTATGCAGTTCTTTTCCCAGCACCTGAGGTGACAGGACGCAACACCACCACTGCTAGCAAACTGTTCCTCTCATTTAACTTTCAGCACCATTGGGTTTGACACTCCAGCTAGAACATTCCTGCATTTGCTACAAACTGAAATGCTCTATCACTGAAAATAGAATACCTCCCCTCTCAAAGCAGCATAAATACAGACTTTGTATTTTAGTCTGCTGCTCAAGTGCCAAGTTCCCTTCACATCAAGGCCACAAACTATTTGTGCTCTGAATGGCAGGCACCCACTCCAGGTATGCCAACTCAAGCACATTTAAATCGAGGGACACCATGTAAAAATTAAGCCACACAATTTGCAACTTTTAAAAACCGTTTTTTGTACATTTGTCATCCACTTCTTCACCAACTTCACACCCATAATAAAGAGCAAACTTGCACATGCCAATATCTAGTCCGTAATATCACAGTTTATCAACATCAACCAAATCAGGAGCAACCATCAACAGAAAGACAGGATCAGTTCTGACAGTCTCTGCTTTATTCATAGCAGAAATGGATCATGTGCAAAATTCAGGATACAGCACAACTACTGTACATTTGTAAAATCAAAGTTCGGCGAGACCTGTGTCAAGGACAACACCTTGAATTTTTCATCCTTGTGGGGAAGCAGGTTTCAATTAAATTGCCAATTAAGAAATATAGCTCACTAAACATCAGTCATGCTACTTACCTCATCAATAGTAAGCTGCCTAATTTTATCACATGCACCAAACAAGTTAAAAGTTGAGGGCTCGACATGGAAATCAGTGGGTGCCTGACAACTGAAGCATACATGCTCCAACCGGTCTCCATGCCGGTGTCCAACAACAATATTGTAGGGCATGCTCCTTGTGCACTGATCACATGCACCCCACATCCACAGTCCGTGCCCACTGATGTAGGTCAGCCTATAAAGAAACATCATGGCGCATTTGCAATCTACTTACAGCAGGTTTCTGCACTTCACCGGCAACAATAATTGAAGTGATACTGCGAGGGCATGCACACAGCTGATGGACTGGAGCAGGCTGTGACTCCAGCCAGCTAGTCTTATTGCTGGCAGAGGAACGTTGCCCTTCATTTCAAAGTGCAGTATAACAACAAGGAAGTCTTGCTGAACATATACAGTGTATTACTTAGACTGTAACTGGGGTACAGATGGGTTTTGCTCCCCTTATCAAAGGAAGGAAATAAAAAAACAATGGTATTAAGAAGGAGCCCAGAGAAGGTTCACTCAGCTGATCCTGGCCACGCAGGAATTGACTTACCAGTTTAGTAGGTTGGTCCTGTATTCATTGGAGTTTAGAAGAAGAAACCTTATTAAAACAAAAGGATTTTCAGGAGTTGGACATGATAGATGCAGAGGTCACTTTTCCTTTCGAAAGAATTTAGGGCCGAAGAACTCAATCTCAGAGTAAGAGGGTATCCAGTTAGGATGGAGGTGATGAATAATTTCCTCCATCAAAAGAGGGGAACAAATCTCTGGAATTCTTTACTATCAAGACTGGGTTGTTAAGTACACTCAAGTCTGAGAGACAGCAATAGAAACAAGGGTTAGAAGGACAGGACTGGCAACTGGAAGGAGGATTCAGATCAGCTATGATCTCACTGCATGGCAGAGTAGATTTGATGGGCTGAATGGCCTACATTTCCTCTATGGTTTTATGCTGGGGCAGACATCCGGGACAGTGCAGGACAGCTTGGGACAGTGCAGGGCTTGTCTGGGCATACTACAGCGTTTTAACAAGAATGGCAGGTTTCTCCAGCATATCCTGGCAATGGCTAGTTGTTTTGGAAACGGTTCAATGAGGCAAGATGGGGTTGGAATGGAGTGAGGATGACAGCATAGGGGCAGGGTAGGTAATTAATAAAAGCAGTTCGATCAGATTCAGCAAAGAACTCATGGCGAAAAACTAAAACAAGCCTTGACATAACTGTTAATTTGCTCTGAACGAACAAACAGTCATACTGGAGTCAAAACCTTAATTCAGTTTCTCTTCAGATGCTACCAGATTTGTTCATTTTTCTAGCACTTTGTTTTCAAACATTAAGCAGACAACAAAGAAAGTGCTACCAAAATGAGTGGCACAACTGAAGAACTGAACTGCATGAAAGAAAGGAATCAAGCCTATCCCATGGTCATCCTAGTCACTGTAACCTCAATCTGAGGTGCATAGCTAAGCATTTCCAGATTGCAGTAATTGGTCAATAAATCTATTTTTTTTAAAATAAAAAACCTGTTTGATTAACAAACCTATGCAAGTCTTCAGGCTCATGATTGGGAAGCAGCAGTAATTCCTGAATTTTATATCAGTCTCGATTTTGGGGAAACACCTCAGCTGGCTGCTAGCCCCTCCTGATTGTTCTTTGCTCATCAGGTCCCCTCAATGCTGCTCAAAAAAATAAGTGAAAATACAACTTCAAGTAGGGACAGCATGCCCAGTGAGGTAGTGGGATTTCAAAATAATTTTAAAAACTAACAAAAAAAGACCGATTTGCTATCTCAGGTTTTCACTTGATTCACTTAATTCATTGAAATCACTCAGTCATAGCTATCCTAACCTCCAAAGGTCCAAGGATATCAGAGCTTCAAAATTTAGATTTTGATTTAAAGGTCTGTCAACGAAACTGAAAATGGAGCTCCATAAAGTGAGATTCTGCTGCCACTAAAACTGAATGAGATCCATCTTTCAGTACAATTGGTAAATGACAAATATATAATGCCATTCTGGGACTGCTTTCTTTACAGAGCAGGAATAGAATCTAAACATTACCCCTTGCAGCTAAACAGTCAGAATGCCACAACGACAACAATGCCTGATGGCCAAGCCCTCGAATTCTGAACCAACAACTGTTTGGACTTTTTCCAAACAATCCCAACCACATGGCATAAGTGGCTCAGTGGTTAGCACTGCTGTCTCAGCACCAGAGAGCTCTGTTCAATTCCAGTCTCAGGCATCTGTGCAACCTCCACAAAGCCAAAAGATGTTCTCCCTGTCTGTTTCCCCCTGTGGTCCAAACACATGCAGTTTAGATGGATTGGCCCATTGCAGGTAGGTGGATTAGCCAGGGGAAATACAGGGACAGGGTATGGATGGGAGTCTGGGTGCACTGCTCTTCAGAAGGTTGGTGTGGTCTTGATGGGCCAAATGGCTTGCACCCACACTGTAGGAAGTTTTATGGTTCAGAGAAATCCCACTGTACATAGGGGGTCAAAACTGAGCAGAAGATTTGGCTGCATTTACAGTGGGAGACTACAGCATGAACTCTTAAGAAATTTCACTGTCCTCTATTTTGTGCAGAATTCAAGAGGGTTTCATCTTACATCATTATCACCAGCTGTAAAATTGAAGGTTTACACTTATATCTTGTAATTGATTTATATCTTTAGTTACCATTTTGTTTTTCTTACACTTCAGTTGTAACCAATACGTCAAACCAATACATCAAAACGTAACTTAAAACTGACCAGGTCAAGCCAGTGAGGAAGTTTATATCTCCAGGTTCCTGACTTTGAAATATGCATCTATTTGCACAGAATCAGCAACCAATCCAATAGGTACAAGCATAAATCAGACTGGAGAACAAACCTACATTCTTTTTCAATTGGTTGTTAAAAGATGTGCGCAATTGACTCAAGTGCCCTTTGACATGAAAAATACACAGCCAAGTGGAAACTCCAGGCAGTGCTCTGCATGAACTAAAGGAGCACCACACTGACTATGAACTAAAAGGATGCCAGGTTAAAGATTATGAATAATAAGATTATTATTAAGAATACTAACATTCCTGAGAATCAAGTCCCAGGTCATCCGCTTAGAAATTCACATTCAAGGAAAGCTTTGAGGATAGCCCCTATGGATCTTTGTTTGCTTACAAAATGCCCTTCATTGAAAAAAAAAGCCAAATTTTAAAAAGTAATGCAATAAACATGCAAAAACAAGGTGTTATGCAATTTGCTCGCACCTTACAATTGCCCTAACCCATTTCGGTTTAGTGGTCAGGCAAGAAAGATACAGTCAATGCAGCACAAACATTTCTGATGTTATTGCAAAATTCAGAAACCCCTCCACAGCTTTTGTGAGGGAGAACAGGTGAGCAGGCATTCAGTAGACTCTGCAGGGTCATCAGCTGCCTTGGCTGAAGGACACTGCCTACAATTGCCTGTCAGTTCCAGTGCAGAGTGCACTGGTATCCTGCACCTCCATGCAGGTTTCCATGGGTGTCTCTGCTGGAATTCTATCAAGGCCAGCTTCACATAAGCGAGCGAAGTCATTGGTTTGTTTGGCTTCACCTTGCTGCTCCACACCAAGCATCTTGCACCATTTCAAGGTGGAATCATTGGGCAAATGGTTGCTTCCATCACTATGAAGTCTTGCCCAGAACTTCATGATTTCATGCTGGTGCAGTGTCATTCCACACAGTAACAGGAGGAGTTTATACTGGTTCAGCTAATCTGGAGTTAGCTGTCAATTTCAATTCATCACTGGCATCATTCTAGTGGATTTGATAGTCCGCTGGTGGGAATGACTGGCCACACTGAGTGTTACGTGCCATCTGAATTTGACTCTTCCATTTCACTACATGAACACCACCCACAAAACTAGAGTCATATGACAAGATGATGGAAGATGGACTAAAGATCAGATGACCCAATAGATCCGGGAGTAACAACATTCAATTCAAGTTGATTCAGACTGGTCAGATTTAATTTATTCCTCAAATATTTTGATGGCTCAAAAAAAAAAAAAGCCCAATATTGCTGTAAGTTTCAGCTCTTAAGAACAAGTGCCCCATAAAGAGTTAAATCCCCAAAAAACTTATCCAATTAATTAGATTCTAGCTTTAAGAGTGATAATTAGGGCACAAACAGTTTGCATAATACACCATCAAATTTGGCATCTCTACATTTACTATTTGCAACTGACTATTTTATTGCTTTCCATGCTCAAAATGTTACCTTGAAAAAGCTTTAGTCATAGAATTATTGCCCCAACTCGTTGACGTTAATCCAAATCTAAGTGTCCTGTTCTCTCTTCCACTTTAAAAGTTAACAGTCTCTGCCTCAACCACTGTGCAGCAAAACACTCAACCCTCCCAGCAGGTTTGCACAAAGAAATGTCACCTAACTTCGACGACAATAACATGCAAAATCATATGGCATGCAATTTCCCTATCAGACCTATTCTACTTTCCTGTAACCACCACCCAGACCCCAAAAGTGATCTTTAAATTTAATTTCTTATCCTCCTTTGCTCCAACAGATGTGTTGCACGCAACTTAAAAGAAGTCACTATCACAACAGCACCAGAGGGTTCTTTTGCCTTTAACATTAAGAACTCTGGAAGTCAATTAAAAATTCTACCCCGACCCAGATGTATCACTGCCGCACAATGTTTCACAGACTCCTGGAGGTTGTAGCCATAAACCTGCCAAATGAACTGCTGGATTCCAATTACTCTTTTACAATTATGTTAAGTAGCTGCTTCTTAAAATTTAAGAGTATTTGAGTTTCATATGCAAGACCTCCTGCTTTGGCAGCCTTTGTTAATTTTCCCAATGTGATCCTTTCTGCAATACATGGCAAGCCGCAAAAGCACAGAAAGACCAATACACAGCTTTTCAGCAAAGAAGCCTATTAGACTATTTGGTTTCATTCGGGTTTTATTACTGCAGATTGCAATATTTTCAAGTTGCATGTATAAAATTAGTGCTGTAGGAAGTCAAATACTGCACAATATTTACAGGTATAGTTATTAGCTGTTTGGTCTAGGGTTCATGAAAAAGATAAAGTCTAGTAGGATAAGTGGTTAACTGATGCTACTGCATACTCCCAATTCAGGGGGCAAGTTACAATTTCCTATTGGACCAAATCTGTTAGTTTTGCAGTGACCTGGTTAAATAGTCAATAAAGCTCTTATGATCAGTCATGCTCCAGTTGCAGTGTACACATTAGTTGCCAAGTTAACAAATCCATACTGGCATTCAAAGCATTAAATTATAGTACAATAGGACTGATGTCCTGTCAAGTGTGTACTGCATAGAAATATAGCACCTTTCACAACCCCAGGACATAGTGCCCTGCATAGTCAATGGAGTCTGTTGTTAACATGGCAGCCAGCTTGTGCACTGAGATTAATGACAAGATAATCTGTTTCAGTAATGTCACTTGAGGGATAAAATCAACCAGGAAACCCAGTTTCCCCCCCCCCTCAAAATAACACTCACTTGAGATGGGGAAGGAGGTTGAAAATCATCATGGCCTTCCTCTGATGGAAAGAGGAGAATCTTTGGTTTAAAAATCTCAGCTGAAAGACTGTTCACATACCAAATCTTGGAAACCTTCGCCTATTAAAATGCAAAGCCAACAGTTCATCTAAAGATAAAAATTACTGTGTAGCGAGTCCTGGAACTTTGGGCTTCTGATCTCAGATTCAGATTTTAGGGTTTACATTAAATGACACAAGAAAGGCACTCACTCAAACACACACCCTCAATAAAAAAAGGTGCTGATCTTGAAAATAAAGGTTTTAACATTTAGAAACAATGTTTTCCTGTCTTGCTGGAGAATCACTGACAAATCAAAGAGGGATATAAAAAAAAAAAGTGGGGTGGGGTTTGGGTTGGGGGTTAGCAGGGAAGAAGACATTAACAAGCTGCTGTATTATACGGTTATGGAAAGCTTTACCAGAAGTAGTTTTGACCCTTTTAAAAAAAAAGGAATTGAATAAGCATCCCTTACTTGCAATGCAGCGGAGTCACAGGATCACAAGCTTTAGAATCACAGAAAGAGGCCATTCGGCCTATTGAATTTACACCAACCCTCCAAACAGCATTCCACCCAGACCCAGCAACCCCCCCACCCTACCCCGGTAGCCCCACATTATCCATATGGAATCCATCTTGGGACACTACAGGAAGATTAGGGATAGCCAATCCACCTTGCCTGCCCATCTTTGGACTGAGAGGAAACCAGAACACCTGGGAGGAAACCCATACAGATACTGAAAGAAAGTGTAAACTCCACACAGACAGACAGTCGTCCAAAGTTGGAATCAAACCCAGTTGCTGATGCTGTGAGGCAAGTGTGCTAACTACTGAGCCAAAGTGCCACCCACTGCAGTAACTGTGGCTATATTTAAATTTCCTTAGACTTATGACAAAATGCCAACACAATCGTGACCCACTGCTACCCCATCTGGAACTAACAGCACAAACCAATGCCTGAATTGGGGACACATCTGGGCTGCATCAAGAAAACCAATAGTGCATTTCACTAGCAGGCACTCCAGACAAGCAGCATTTATTAAATTTGGCCTCCAGGACTAAGAACCTCAAGCCAACAGATCTGCTGGCTTTATTATCCAAGTTTCAAAAAGATTCGATTTCAGGAATTTATAATAAAAAAATGTAAGCTTGTAGCCAGATACATTTGGATTCACAGACCACTGGCTGCTTTTACAAAGATGGTTGAGGAGGAACAGCAGCCTAACTCTGGTTCTAAACAAACAAAACAAAGGGTTAATTCTCCTAGGACTTCCCAAAGCACTTTGCACCCAATGGTTTACAACATGAGTAGTCAGCATGTTGTAAACACCATACAGTTATCTGAACACATGGTAACCAAGTTAATAGCAGGGAAAAGGTCAATGCTGCTCCAAAAAAAAAAGTTCCTTTCTGGCAATGCAGTTTCTAAAGGTGAACCTTGACAAATTTTGGATTACTTTGCTTACAAAATAATATTGGTTTATTATATTAAAATTGTAATGAAAAAAGTTTTAGAATAAGTGGTGAGGAAAGGGTTGGCGAGAGAGTATGCAAGAGTGTGCACGAGAGCGCGAGCATGGATATGTAGAAGTACAAGGAAACAAACGTATAGAAGTTGCTTCCATAAACCTTCCATCTATCACGTGCCTTCAATGTCAAATCTTTAAGTCAATCCCTTAATTTATTCTCTCAAACCAAGAGACTGTCCCAATACAAAAAAAGAGGCAGGTCCTTTAAGATTGAAAACAGGAGGAATTTCTTCATTCAAAGACTGGTGCGTCTTTGATATTCTCTACACAGAGGGCACAATAATGGAGCAGCTTTAAAGGCAGAAAACAGATTTCTGGATATTATTGATAAAAAAAGGAGATAGGGAATATGCAGAGAAAATGGCATTAAGATAGCTGCTCAGACATGATCCACTTGAATGGCAGAACAGGCTCAAGGAACATCCTCCTCCTCCCTCCTATATTTCAAGGTTGTCACTTCTCCTTGTCAAAGCTTTTCTCTACAAAAGATGACAATATTTTGTATGCTTGCCTTTATTGGTCAGAGTATAGAGTACAAGAGTTGGGAGGTCATGTTGCAGCTGTACAGGACATTGGTTAGGCCACTATCAGAATATTGCGTGCAACTCTGGTCTCCTTCCTATCAGAAAGATGTTGTGAAACTCGAAAGGGTTCAGAAAAGATTTACAAGGATATTGCCAGGGTCGGAGGATTTGAACCAAAAAAACAGAGAGGTTGAATAGGCTAGGACAGTTTTCCCTGGAGCATTGGAGGTTGAGGTGTGACCTTATAGAGGTTTATAAAATCATGAGGGACATGGATAGGATAAATAGACAAAGTCTCTTCCCTGGGTTGGGGGAGTCCAGAACTAGAGGGCATAGGTTTAGGGTGAGAGGGGATAGAAATAAAAGATATAAAGAGGGGCAACGTTTTCATGCAGAGGGTGGTAGGTGTTTGGAATGAGCTATCAGAGCAAGTGGTGGAGGCTGGTACAATTGCAACATTTAAAAAGGCACCTGGATGGGTATATGAATGGGAAGGGTTGAGGGATAGGAGCTGGGTGCTGGCAGGTGGGACTATAGGGTTGGGTCATCTGGTCGGCATGGACAAGTTGGACCGAAGGGTCTGCTCCCGTGCTGTACATCTCTATGACTCTGACTGACTCAAACCCAGACCATGCTTGAGCACACTCAACAATGACCACACAGTTCAAAAATGTGACACTTAAAATATCTTAGAATGACCTGCAGTCAAGAAAAACGAAGATTTACTAGAACAGAATTATGGATGAGGGGCTTCAGATGAATGGAGAGACTGAGGACATTGGAATTGATATTTGAGGAGTTTTGCTGATCTAAAATTAAGTTTTTGACAAAAAAAGTTTACAAAAAGGAGAAATGGTGCCCAGTGACAGAAAAGGGCATGTTGGGATTTGGAATGCTGTAGCTAAAAAGGACAGTGGAAATAGATTCAAAGAAAAACTGGTTAAATGGCAAAAGAAAAGATTTACACAGCTATGGCTAACAGCAGAGAAGAGACAATCAAACAGGTAATGAAAAAGATATGGACAGAATGCCCTCCTTCTGGTATTAGGATTGAAATGCAACCTGCTCTTACTCGAAATGGCATTCTTAATTCATAAAACTTGGATCTTTTTTCAGGCTTCATATTATGGATAATACAGCCAAGCCAAGTTCAAGTGTTGTCTCTGGATGATGCTCAAGTAGAAATAAATGCTTCCAGGCCAGCGATGCCCTCATTGCTGAATAAAGAAATATTAACTACTTCTCGCATCTTCCGCTTGGGGGATGCCAAAGTCATTTGCAGTGCTTTGCACATGGTCCCAGGTGGAAACATTATACTACAAGATAGAGTAAATAGACAAGATCTTTTCCCTGGGGTGGACGAGTCCAGAACTAGAGGGCATAGGTTTAGGGAGAGATTTAAAAAGGGACCTAAGAGGCAACTTTTTCAGGCAGAGGGTGGTACGTGTATGGAATGAGTTGCCAGAGGAAGTGGTGAGGCTGGTACAATTGCAACATTTAAAAAGGCATCTGGATGGGTATATGAATGGGAAGGGTTGAGAGGGATAGGGGCCAAGTGCTGGAAAATGGGACTAGATTAATTTTGGATATCTCGGCTTGTTGGATCGAAGGATCTGTTTCCGTGCTGTACACCTCTGACTCCAAGTATCTTGAGGAACTTTCTTAATCCAAGCAATTCTTTTCACCAAAAAAATTAACAAGGTTATTTAAAATAGAGCCAGGGAGAGGGGTCAGGGACAGAGACACTGAAATAAGAAAAAGAAAGTTAATAAATTGAAAATGACAGGTTTGACTAAATTGCAGACATTTTTCACAATGATCAAGCTGTCAATACGGAGTCTGTTTGAGTTGACTGCTATTAAGCTCAGAGGCAACTATCCCAGCACGTAGAAAACAAAAAAAAAAAAGAAAAGTGGACGCCAACATTATTTACAAACCAGTAACAATGCAAATGTGGGAGAGATGAGAGTTACCAAAGGCAAACTCCAAGTTTGTTGACGAAGTTTCTTACCTGTTCAAATGACCACACAGAGTCTATTCGAGGTTTGATTTTCCCTTCTTTGTACAGAGAAAGCAGCTTGGTGACAGCATCCTGAATCTGGTCAATCTGCAGGTAACCCAGATGATAGCCGCACACAGCTTTGTTGGAATGCAACAGCTGCAAGCTATTAATGGTGAACTTATTCCACCACAACTTTGCTATGGCTAATGGATTCCGTTTTGGTCCAGTCAGAAGATTTGCTGCACCTAATTAAGAAAATATCAATTAGAACACTCAAATAACTGAAGGAAACAAGCATATGAAACCAAAAAACCTGTCTCAGTAAATTTTGCTGTCATTGGACCCATTCCAGGTTAGAAATGGCCAAAGTGTAGCAAAGTCAGGACTTAGGCAGCATAGCATTCCATGTGAAGGGGTGGATTGACCAGGTCATGCAACTTCAGTCATAGGCAGTGAGTAACATTTGTGGCAGTGCAGTTAGAAACTCTCAAACTGGATTTGTAAATATTTGTGTGTATTTAAATGCAGTATAAAACTACTTTTCCAGTACTAGTAAGTGTACTGTCCCCACAAAATTAGCAAGCTTTCTGGCATGTGGGACAAGTCAGAGACCTTGTTCTGCTCCTCCTCTGCCATGCCATTCTCCTCATATTTATGAGGATAGAACAAACGGTGCTCTTTACAAAACTAGATTCATTTGCTTGCAATTTTTTAAACATTCAATGTATTCCCATTAAAGTGCCAGGGCTGCAAGGTCAAATTGATTTCTGAATAGCTTTCAAGAAGAAATGGAATAAACATTGACTTCAGACATGCGTCATGGCATGTCATAAGGACACGCAGCACAGAATCCGAACCCTGCAGGAACTGCTAAAATGAAGTAAATTGGGGTCACCAACTTTGCATTTCACCATCATATAAATACACTTTTATTTAGTGTTTAACTTTTGTGTGGTTTTATCATAGGAATGAAGGATCTATTATGTGGGGTCAGGAATCTTTATTCCTGATTTGGTCAGGATTAAACACAACGAGCTCTCTGTACTCAGCTAAGATTAGGCTGATATACTCTTTTCTCTCTGCACATCCCACCCACACCCCTACCACTACCCTCCCACCACCACTTAATGCAGTCAAATGGCTTGTGTGTTTCTCAACTATTAAGCAGACTTGATAAAAGGTCAATGCACACAATTGACTAGAAATTCCTATCCGCACTAATAACCAGGGTGACTGAGAAAAGCAAAATAAATAAGAGGTAATGAAATCACCAACATTCACTGGAAGTGGAAAGCACGAGTAATTAGTGCTTCCATTTATTAAAGAACTTTCAGAACTACGTACCCACAATAAACCATAGAAGCGAAAAAAAAAGCCACGATCTTCTGCCAAGTACCAATAATAAAGTAAGATATATCTGTAAGGTGGACTAAAACAAATCTGTGCCCCATTGTAATATTGTAATTATACTTCCTTGGTATATATCCAGACAGAATTCATATTTAGGTCTCTCATCTTTAAAGGACATTGGAGTGAGATGACCAACCAAAATGCCAACATTGGTTATTTGTGTGATGTCAATTCATGCCAGTCAACTGCAGGAAAAAAAATTGTTCCAACTTCATTCAATTTGCAAAATCTACATGAATGAGATCCTCCTTCCAGTCGTCAGGTTAAATTAGAGCGTCCTAAAATGAAAGGTTAACACCAAGCCAACTCACCTTCAATCACCGTCTGGCACAGAAGACGTTTAAAAAGAGTGTCAAGTTGAATATAACATTGATCATTGCTTTCCATCAACTTTAAAGTGACTTTTTACATAAAATTTAAAAGTTGCTTTTATTTACATCCTACACAAGAATAACCTTGGATTCAAATCAGCTGATTTGGACAAAGATCAATGCAATCTTTCAGTAGAAAATGTTTATTTCAATTCCAGAGATGATCATCCAGTGGAATACATCAATAATGGAAAGAAACTCAACTGGCGAAATAAAAATGCAAGCTGTAAATGTTTTAATCAAAAGCAATTAGTGTTTTGAGCTTGTCACATGTGAAATTTACCAAGTGACATACAGCGAAGCAATTAGAGGGAGCTCAACTTCCTAATGCTGTCCAGGTCAGAGGCAGAGGCATTCAAGTCAGGCAATCATAACCTAAAGTCACAACACCGGGTCAGGAAATCCAGGTATGCCCTCTGCAAAGCCAGGAGGCAGCAAAAGGCAGCCTGCTTAGTTTGAGACCCCAACTAACCACACAGACACTGGTTGTTTGTGGCAAGGCTTGCAGGACATAAATGGGCTATACAGTGAAGTCAAACAATCGCAGGCAACAATATATTCCTATCGGATGAGCTCAATACACTGCACACTCGCTTTGGGCAGAAGTTCAGTGAAATGATGTCACCTGTCCCAACAGCCACAGTCACCACTGCAGAAGTCAAGACTAGAGTTTGAGAGTAAACCCAAGGGAAGCGATTGGCCTGGAGAGAGTCCCTGGCTGTGCACTCAGATCCCACATGGGCCAGCTGGCAGGAGTATTTGCTAACATCTTTAACCTCTCCTTACTATGATCCAAATTCCCCACCTGATTGAAGACAACCACCATCATTCTGATGTCAAAGAAAGATCATGCAGTGTACCTCAATGACTACCGCCTGGTGCCCCTGACCTCCATTATTACAAAGTGCTTCAAGGGGTTAGTCATAGTTCGCATCAATTCCAGACTCCCAGATTACCAGGATACTTTACAATTTACCTACTGGCACAACAAACCCATGGGAGGCACCATTTCCCTGGCCCTATACTCCTCCCTGGAACATCTGAACAAGGACACTTGCACCAGACTTCGAATTATTGACTTCAGCTCCACCTTCTATACCACAATTCCAAACATAGTAATCTAACTCCATGACCGAGATCTCAGCTCCCCTCTAACTGGATCCTCAACTTCCTGACCCATAGACCAAAAATCAATAAGGAAAGGTGACAACACCTCCATTATATTATTCAACATCAGTGCCCTACAAGACTGCGTCCTTAATCCCTTTCTGTGCTCCTTTATACACATGACTGCGTGGCCAAATTCTGCCCCAACTCCATTTACAAGTTTGCTAAACGACATGACCGTAAACAACAGGACAGTACAGGAAAGAGACTGAATGTGTAGCAGCATGGTCAAAGGACAACGATCCTGAGAGACAGACAGACAGACAATGATCGCTCATGTGCACAGGGACACAAGTTCATGGTCTTCTCTGGAACAGCAGTTTCTCAAATGAACTATATAGTCATTTTACAGGGAGCAGCATCCAGATAAGGCAACATACATATTGATTACCATGGTCACCCAATCAGCAGGCATCAATAGTAAAGATTAAGCTATCTGCTGTTACCCAATGAATAACTGATTGGATTAGATTACTTACTTAGTGTGGAAACAGGCCCTTCGACTCAACAAGTCCACACCGTCCATCCGAAGAGCAACCCACCCAGACTCCATTCCCCTACATTTAACCCTTCACCTAACACTACGGGCAATTTAGCATGGTCAATTCATCTAACCTGCACATTTTTGGACTGTGGGAGGAAACCCACGCAGACACAGGGGGAATGTGCAAACTCCACACAGAGTTGCCGGAGGCCAGGATTGAACAAGGGTCTCTGGCACTGAGGCAGCAGTGCTAACCACTGTGCCACTGTTTGCGTCAATGGTGTGGAGATGGAGTTGGTCAAGAGTGTCAAGCTCCTGGGAGATTTTAATCACTGTTTCTCTCCCTTTTCTCCCCCCCTCCCCCCAGTTGAAGCAAAACGCTTAGAGACAGTGTAGTACTTTTCACCTTGTTAAAAAGTGACCTCACATACTGAATGCTTGCAATATTGTTAATGGCTTGACATAACGACTGCTTTTCTACCTTGTTAACCCATTACCCTTTCCTCCAGCACCCCATTGTTAACTGCAAGTGATCTGATCTGAGTCATGCTCAGCTAAACCTTATTTCACAAAATTCAGAACTTAACTCTTTCCCTACCTGCTTATATCCGATAGACATTCTCATGACGACCAATCTGTCATGACCCACCCATAGTGAAAGCACAGCAGTGCCTCTACTTCCTCAGGAAACTAAGAAAATTTGACATGACCAAAGACATGCCAATGTTTATAAATACATCATAGAAAGCATGTCATCTAAATGTATCACAGCAGAGTATGGCAACTGCTCTTCCAAGACTGCAAGAAAACTGAGAGTTACAATCACAGCACAGTCCAGCAAGCAAACAAACCTTCCATCCATTGACTCCATCTATATTTCTCACTGCCTTCAACACCAGCAACCAACATAATTAAAGATCCCTCCCACCCCGGTTATACCCTCTGTCAGGCAGAAGTTTAAATGCATGTACAAATTGATTCAGGGACAGCTTCTTCCCCACCGTTTAACATTTGAGGTCCATTCAAAAGTCTATGTTGATCTCTCTTTGCACCTTTTCTGTAACTGTAACACTGTTCTACAATGATCTGCCTGTACAGCATGCAAAACACCACTTTTCACTGTATTTCAGTATATGCAACAATAATAAATCAAATTAAATTCTGATCAGATGTCAAAGATCAAATGGTCATGAACAAAAATTTTCAAAGACATCTACAAAAATGAGCTGTTCGTACACAACTTGGTTTTCAGCCAAATTTGGAGAATATCAGACTTGATGATCATGCAACAAGTGTTAAACTGCTTAGGGTTCAAGAGTTATGATACAGCATCTAGAGAATGGTCCAGGAAACTGGGGCCCAAAAATTGAGCCAGTGAAAGCAAGTCACATTCCAATCTAATGTCAGCTGTGAAACAGAGATCAGTGTTAAACCACTAAACAAAAAGGGCTAAATGAACTGACTTAAAGAAGTTATGCATAGTTAGCACACAATAACAGTACATCTTAAACTAGGTAACTAGGAGGATAGAATAAAGAAAGATGACCAGAAGTTTTTGGTTATCATGTAACACAGACTTCTCAATTTTAAGTTTCAAGCCCAAAATTAACCTCAAAACCAGTACATCACCATAAACCCCCTCTTAAAGAGTCGGTTTACATTTTAACCTAGAAAATCTACCAAAATACAAATTAGCTCCATTGTATAAGTAACTCATGGCACATACAATTGTTTAATGAAGATCTTCTTGCTGTGCTTCAATGTGTTTTGCAAAAAGTACACTTTGCCCTACAAAGGGTACACATTTTGGGCAAGTTTATGCTGCTGCAAGCAAAGTCTTCCCTGCTCTTTGAAAGTTCCAGTTGTAGATCTAGCATTGCAAGTTCAGGCACAAATAAAGTTGAAGGCTTCCATTCTGATAGGAGTTGCATTACCAAAAGGCATCCTGCCACAAAACTACAGAGAACTCTCAACTTGTGAAGCAAGCCATTAGGAGGAAGTTTGGCAAATCTCCAAAGAAAATAGCTGTGATGGCTATAATAAAGTCATATTTAACAAAAAGAAAAGACTGTAGCATAGTAGTATTATGAAACGATTAAATAAATCTCTCATCTTTGACCTGTTCAGCAAAAATCTCTTTTCTAGCTACTGGTTTATTAGGCCATGTAACTTGCCAATTATCCAATGTCTGTGGAGTCCAGATCTGCACAAATTGAGTGTTGTTTGGCTACACACTTCATGATGAGAAACCCATACTGTACAAAGTACAACTAATGCCATAAAAGTATTTATTATTCAGTGAATAATACCACCATACTCCGCTTGGGGGTACAGAGTGGAAAAGCAAGATGGTGCCATTTAGTCTGCATATGTTTTGGGCAGCTTGGAGTATCACTTAAGCTCCTCTGTACAAAATACAAAGTACTAATTGCGATGATTTGGAGATGCTGGTGTTGGACTGGGGTGTACAAAGTTAAAAATCACAACACCAGGTTATAGTCCAATAAAAATCAATTTTGAGGTATAATTTCAGTTACATCACACTGCAAATTTTTGCTATAAATTCTGTGTTACGATCGAGCCCTCCACGATCACATGAAGGAGTGTCACTCTGAAAGCTAGTGTGCTTCCAATTAAACCTGTTGGACTATAACCTGGTGTTGTGATTTTTAACTTTGTACTAATTGAGAGATATTGTGGAGGAATGGAGAAAGAATAGGCCCAACTTTCTCCAAATCAAACCCTGTCCCAAATCTCCCTCATTTCACCAAGCTCATCTTGGCACCAAGACTCACTTCATGCTCTGATCTTACTAAAGGTTTGACCCCCACTCAACTGATACCATCTTAGTGGTCTTCCATTCATGCATGTCACCACAATGACCTAAATTGATCTTCGTAACAAAACCCTCGTTTCTGCTCATCTGCTCTCAAAACCCTCATTGTGCCTCCATTACACTAGACTGGACTATTCAAATGTACCTATGGTCAACCGTATTTATGCATTTTTAAAATTCTGATCAAAGTTCTTGCGTTGCAAAACTGCATGGAGTCCAATTCATAAATCTTACCTGCGCCCACTGGCCTACAGTGTTCCCAGTCAAGTAAAACCTCCATCTCAACATTCACATTTTCACTTCATTCCTCAGCCTTGATGAAGTTTGAGAACCACCCCCCCCCCCCCCCAAATGTAAAAGTAAATTCTAGTTTACCGGCTTAGTGTTTTGGTGCACTGGGAACTCAAAGCTTACAGATCACCTATTAGAAAGATTCACTAGAAGTTCGATTGTGTACCTGTCCTTTGACAGGCTGAGACTGGAAATCTCAGCAGGTGTCTGGCTACCTCCAAACTGCCAAAATCATCTGGAGCCGTACATGTGTTCTGCTCCTAGCCCCAGGCAAAGATATTTGTTTCCCCTGAATAAGACAGTCAGCCCTGGGTTATAAATATTATCTGCCTCCTGTTCCAATTAACACACTTCTTTACCTATTCACCTAGGGTATGTGAAGACCAACAATAAGGACAATACTAAATCCTATTATCGACCTCCTTTCCCATTAACAGAAGATTGTGAATAACAGTAACAAGCTCCTGTGAACAATTCGATATCTGTCACAGGAAGACAGGCAGGTAGCAATCACTGGTCATTTTAAGATTGAGAAATACCTGTTTTAACAACATAATAGCAAAGTCATGTCATGTTAAGACCTCTGTTTGGGTGTGACTAATACAAGGTATAAAATACACTTGTATGTAATGAATCTCTGAACATGGGGGTGGGGCGGGGGGGGTGTCACCACAAGGTGGCCTTTGGTGTCACCCAGAATCTGTCACAGTCTACCTTTGAACTGGAAAAAAAAGAGTCATCCAGAATTAGGAGTCAACAGCCTCACCTCTCCCTATTCTCAGAACTCCTCCAGTCTTCAGAACTTCTAACACTCTGCCAATTCTGGCCTCTAAAAATATTCCCAATATGAATGTCTTCACAGTTGGCAGATGTGTGTCTTCAGTTGTCAAGGACCCCAAACTCTGAAGTTCTCTCCAAAAACCAGTTTCTCTATTTCCATTAAGACAGAGCTGTTGGGTATCAGACTTAATTAACAGCCAAATGAGCAATTAAAAAAATTCCAATGCTTTACACATCAAAACATTGCTTTACATCACTGCTATTGACCCAAGGTGATAAAAATCAACATTTTTGCTACTTTAACATTTATGATCATTGCTGAAATGAAGCGTTATACTTAATACACCACAGGCATGATTGGTGCTGTATCTAGAAGCTCCACAGTTGGAGGCTTTAAGGAAATCCTGCTCCTACTATACAAAAGCCAGTCCCTGTCACCGAAGAATATTGGGAATGCAGGCTTTTCAGTGGATTCCATCCACAAACTGAATTGAGTTAGGATCAAAAGACTCCAGACCAGGCAGTAATAAACCTGCTCCATTTAGGTGGTTAGATAAACCTATAATGTCATAAGTTTAAGCTAGATTTTCAAATGTGGTTCAACTTATTCAGCATTTACAAGCAGTGCCCCAATCAGTAGAAGACTAGTACAAAAAAAAAAGATGGGTACAATACTTTATGGGGGAAAAAAAAAACAAAAATCAAAAACTAACACCAAAAATTGCAGCCCCACACAAAAGGCAAATGTAATTTGAATTTTATATACATCTCTGCTACACAGATTATGGCAAGAGCCCAAGTGGGATCACAAACTAACATATTGGGATCCTGAGCTCCAGAGCAACAGTAAAACTCTGCCTGAGAGTTATAAAAGCTGTGTTCCTCTTCTGACAGACCCACCCTCAGTCTCTTTCTCCACCTCGAGGGGAGACAATTTTCAAGCCTCAAAAACAGGATTACAGCGGAAAGGACTGGGAATCAATGGTTACTGGATTTGGGAAGATGGGGGTTGTATAATTTAGTGGGGTAGACAGAAAAATATTCTAAACAGGGTGAAGGTATAAAATATCAAAACCTGGTCAGGCTGTAGGAGAGAGATAGACATTAATAATTTAGTGAATTTACGAGAGAGAAATGTTAAGAATACCAATCCCATATTTAGGTGCAGAAATAATTACAGGACAACCTAGATTATCCAAATTTTGGATTATCTGAACAAAAATACTCTCTGCCCGTGTCAGTTGGATAATAGAGGTTTGTCTTGTAATTCAACAATCTACATGCAATTTCATGCAAGAGAAAACCATCTCGTGAACTACTGCAGAGCTTTTTATCATTTTTATTCTGGAAGCTTGATTCAAATCATCAACTCCTAGATGTACAGTATCGTCATGGTTACTATATTGAATTGATGACACAAGGTTTGAATTCCTGTCATTGTACCTATGGAATCAGAACTTGCCAAATTTGGCAAAAAAGTGACCGTGACAAAAGATGCTGCATTGACATTAAAAATCCAAATTATCCCAGGAATTAAATCACATGGTAGTACAGACTTGAATTTTATTGAAAGTGGCATTCTGTCAAAGCCTTTCATTTTTCACTCATCAGAACATTTGCAAAAATATCAGCATAAAGGGGGAAGTATCAAGTGTGGTCAGATTGTGCTGTCAAGTCAAAAAAAGAAGTTCTGTTTATCACACAAAATGAGCAATGCAGTACATTAAGTTCAACGCCAGAGTGATATTAAGTAAGCAAGCTGTAAGAGCATGTCCTTCAGGTATTCGCAAAAGGCAAGGCACTCGCCATAACCGAATCAGTTCCTTATTGTAAAACTCAAGAACTGGAGATCATTTGCTGAATAACCTGGAGTGCAAAGAATGATACAACCATTCTAAAGCATGTTGGTTGAGCCTGTGGTGTGCACACTTAGGTGAAGTTTGATATGCTAACAAATAGGGCCTCCAACTCCAATTTTCCCATATGGGATACCTGGCCCACATAACACACTTAGCTCAACGGGTGAAAGCAAGCAAAACGACACCAACAAAAGACAGGCAGTTACACTGCAAAATTATTAAAGAAGTCTCTGATTATGCAGGTCAGCATTAGCTCCAAAATCTCACCATCCTGATTTGGACGCATTGACACTAAGTCAACATTTTTGTTTTAAAATTCCTTACTTTGTGGACAGCAGTGATTCCCAGGGGAGGAGAAGGCCATTACTGCTGTTATCTGCTTCAGGGAAACCAGGTTAGTTCAATTAGTTAGCAGCAATGAAAACAAATAAAAGAAAACCATTATTACATGTATAGTGATTTGGAGGAGCCGGTGTTGGACTGGGATGGACAGAGTTAAAAATCACAATATCACGTTCTAGCCCAACAGGTCTATTTGGAAGCACTAGCTTTTGAAACGCTGCTCCTTCATCAGGTGGTTGTGGAGCAGGACCATAAGACACAATTAATAGCAAAAGGTTACAGTGTCATGCAGCTGAAATATATTAAACAAACTTCGATCAAGTTTTTAAATCTTTGAGAATAGTTTTGCTACTTTTGGTTCATTAATATCTAAACCCCAGAAACTCCTTTTAAGTCACATTCTCAAGATAACTTCAGGTTTTCTAACAAAATAGGTCATCTCAGCTCAGTCAATGCATTAAAGATGTGAGGTTAAAGTCTGTGTCCCAATCTTGAGTCAGATTGGCTCTATTTCTAAAGTTGGACTTAGAGACTCTTACATGGATTGACTGTAAGGTTATGCATTTTTTGAGCAAAGTAAAATACAAATTCTGCAAACACAGGTTTGTGCATAGGAGAGAGGATCTGTGTTAGTGTGAGTGTATGTGGAAGTGTGCGTGCATGCGTGTGCACGTGCAAGAGAGTGTATGGTGCAGTGGGGTCACCCATAGTGTGGCATGAACGCAAGGTCCCGGTTGAGACTATCCCCATGTGAACCAAATTTGGCTATTAGCCTCTGCTTGGCCACTTTGTGTTGTTGCTTGTCCAGAAGTCTGCCTTGGAGGATGGTCACCCAAAAGTCCAAGGCCGAAAATCCCTGAACGCAAATGTGTGCCCCAGTTGGGGAGCACACCAGTGGTCAGGGATTTTCAGCCACAAACCTTCAGGTGACCATCCTCCAAGGCAGACTTTGGGATGGCCTCAACTGGGACCTTGGGTCCATGTCACACTACAGTTAACCCCACTGCACTATACACTCCCACATACTCACACTAACATATACAAGCTCTCTCCCATGCATGCGCACACACACCCACATTCACACCCACGCATGCACCCTCAGGCTCATACCCCATTACACTCACTTTACCAAGCTCTCTCTCCCCCTGCACACGAGTGTATGTGGTGAATCTGTATTTGCAGAATTATATTTTATTCTGTTCAAAAAAATGCATAACCTACAGTCAATCCATGTACCATTCTGCAAGTCCAACTTTAGAAATAGAGCCAGTCTGACTCTAGATTGGGACAGACTTTAACCTCACATCTTTAATGCCTTTTCTGAATGGAGATGACAATTTGTTAGAAAACCTGAAGTTAGCTCGAATGTGACTTAAAAGGAGTTCTGGGATTTACATATTAACGAACCAAAACCATTCTAAAAGATGAAAGACAATTGCATCTTATGGTCCTGCTCCACAAACACCTGATGAAGGAGCAGCGCTCAGAAAGCTAGTGCTTCCAAATAAACCTGTTGGATTATAACCTGGTGTTGTATGATTAACTACATGTACAATGTCACGCTTATAACAATACTAATGATTAGAGCAATTCCAACAATTCAGTATTACAATAATGTTTACCATATAATACGATTTTTCCCATTGGTTTGAGCAGATTAAAGCCTTTAGTTGTGTCACTTCCACCCAGGGGATCCAAAACAATGTCAACACCTGGAAAGAAAAACACAAGTATAGAACAGTGAAAACTTCAGCACTTTCATGATAAAATGCTAGTCAACATCTGAAGCATAATTTAAATCATGCAAATATAAAAATCAATGGAATGATGCTAACTGGAATTTTAAATAAAGTAAATGGGGAATGTGCTATGGAGATGTAGAGGTAAACCACTTTGCTGCAAGACTTATAGCTATTGTGCTGCCCAATAGTTACTTTAATGGCCCTTCTGGTGAGGATACACAAATTATAGTTATTGTTGAAAAACAGACATGACTGGTGTGGACATCCTTCAACTTTAATTGTTACTTTCTTGCGATTGAAATTAGTTTTGCTTCTCTTTTCATGCAATTACCATTTGGGGAAATCTTTCTAACTTCATCAGCATAGTCCAAGGTAGAGTAGTCGATTGGATGAGTCACACCCTGTTCTTTGATGACTTCATGTTTAGCTGCCGAAGCAGTTCCAAAAATAGTCACATCTTTAACTATTTTACACAGTTGCGTTGCAGCAGTCCCCACACCACCTGCAAAAATCAGCCAAGAAAAGTCCAGTCACCAAATGTTGCTTGAATAGCAACTATAAAGCACTTTGTGGCAAAAACCTTTTACAGATCATGCTAGAACAATCACAGCCCATTCCTCACCAAGAACTTAAACTCCAAAATACTTTTGCTCCATCACTGTAAAAAAGGTATAATTAATTTTGTTATCTCTTAGCCAAAGTGTTGAAAAATAATTAAAGTCAAACAAGGTTACACAGCAGCTCAGATGGAATAATACTTGAGGTAGTCATTTCTTGCAATTCTAATTGAACTCTCTGCTAAACTACAGCTCTATTTTAGTATGACTATATTGATTCAGATTGCAAACAGAATGGAATACCAACAGCTACTCTGACTGGTGTTTACAGCCATTTCTGGAGATTTATAAATGAACAGCTTCAGAGTTAGTAGGCAGAAGGGAATCATTGGAAGATCTGAACTTCAACCCACCACCTCCATCCCCCACACACAGTAGTGGTGAAGCAGAAAGTCACATGGGAAAAACAAACAAGCACCATTTATTTTGTAGATTTACGCAGCCTTTTGAAATGCATTTTAAAAAAGACTCCATGGTATCAGTGAGGTTATTCAAGAATAGAATTAAAATTGTGATCAGGCTCTTTGTTAAACACAGGCTAAGCGAAGTCCATTTTTAATTATAAAAAAGATTGGTCAATCCGTTCATAGGTCTCTGGAGAAATTTCATTCAGGACTAGTAAAAAAGACATCAATCCTTTTTTAACAAAGGCACCAACCATTCATTGCATTTGCAGAAACTTAAGGCAAATAGACAAAGGTGCAAGGCATAAAGTCGATACAAATTGACAAATAGTATGCAGATAGAATAAGATCCTGAATTGTTAAACTGAAGCTGGAACCAGTCATAACCAGGTTTCAAATTAAAGGGGAGGAGACATTAGCTAAATCTCAAGAGCGAGCTTTAGATAAAATTTCAGTTAAGCAAGGTGTACAAGTGTAATTTGGATTTTTAGTTGAATTATTGTTTAAATTATTTTTAATGATTGCTTTTAAAAATGAATTAGTGAGGCTAAAATTGGTTATTACCATGGAAACAAAAAAAAGTGGTGTGGTTAACGTAAATAGGAAGAAGGGGGACCTGGTAGAGCGCTCCGAAAAAAAATCCTAAACCTTTCTTTGATAAGTTAAATTTTCATAAATTATCCTGTATATTTTGCAGTAAGCAGTTGCAGAGGTAAATATACAAGACTATATTCTGATACTAAAATAACCATGGGATGTTGGGCAGTTAGATTTTTAGTAATTTGCATCTCATTGATTAAAGCTTATCTACCACACATCCAGGTTTCAAATAGCAATTTTGGATTAGTAGCAGATGGAACTTCTTTGGTCATATGGACTGGACTTTGATGACCTCGAAACATAGGGCACTTATTAAAACACTAAGAAGAAAAGTATTTTGTTAGGTGCAATGCACTTAGTATAAAAATCATGTTCATATACAGGTAGTGCCCTTCTCCTTACATCTTTCCAACATAACCCCCACTTGCAATGGTCAAAAACAATGCTATCACTTGAATACACAAAGGAAATGACAGCTCTTCTCTGCAACACTCCCTCCCACACATTAACATTGGCCAAGCAGTTCTTTTTCCATTTAGTTACTTCTCCAATTCTGTTGGAAATTATCAGTTTAACATGGCCTTGAACCGACTTCTGGAACAGCTATTGTTCAGGAAAGGCTACGATCTTTTTCCTTAATGGCATCCACCCAAGAATCTGCTAAAATCAAATACTCTAACATACCATAAATCCGCTACAACAAATGCCACCAACCTTCAAAAACTTAAATCTATCAAGTCAATTGCTTCCAATTCAAACAACTAGCTACACAAAACAGGAGAGACCAAACAATTCCCCCACGTCAGCTGAATAGAATATTCCTTTCAGGAACATGTCAAAAAGTCAGTGCAGAATTGTGATAAACACCAATCTTCAGTAGAAATAATCCCAGTGTTACTTAATTGTTGGTTTCAGCAAAAAGTCACCATCCTTATTTTTTTGAAAAATAAAACACTTTTGGAAGCTACAATTAGTTCACAATTATCCTGTAAAGCCATACATTTGTAAAAGTTTCTACCCATCCACCATGACACGTTTCACCCAAACCCATCAAGAGTTCTCTCTTCCCTAGACTGCTGTTTGATCAAAGTGCCAGTGACAGTCCACTATCCAAGGCAACACATTTTCCACTCGGGCACACCAGCAAGGAACTGGCTACAGAACAAAACTTGCATTTAGTTTTCCCTTTCCTTGTCCAAGTCATGTTAGGACAGTATAGCTTTAAACTAAGAGTACAGGGGCAGTTGCATGAATTTTTTTTTTTCCATAATTTAAGGGGGTGGGGAGGGATCAGAGGTTAGTCAAGTTTCCAGAACAAATAGTAGGACAGAGCATATGGACAAAAAAAGGTCAGAAATCTAATTTCAGGCACAGCAGATAAGGAAACAACTATGGGAAGGGGGCTTCAGTCAACACTGGACTATGTGTTGTATTTAAATGCATGTAGTATACAAAAAGCAAAGTTAAAAATCACAACACCAGGTTATAGTCCAACAGGTTTAATTGGAAGCACACTAGCTTTCAAAGTGCTGCTCCTTCATCAAGTGGTTGTGCAGTGCTCCGAAAGCTAGTGCTTCCAATTAAACCTGTTGGATTATAATCTGGTGTTGAGATTTTTAAACTTTGTACACCCAGTCTGACACCAGCATCTCGAAATCAAAACAAAGCAAGTGAGCTTGTAGTGCAAATTGACATTGGCAGGTACGATGTCGTGGACATTCCAGAGACAGGGTTGTGAAGAGATTAGGGCTGGGAACTAAATATCCAAGGATACACATCCTCATGAAATGACAGGCAGAGGAGTTGTCTGGTTTGTAAGAAGTGAATTTAAATTAACAAGTAATGATGTCAAGTTGAGGGCTGAGGAACCACATAGGGAAAAAGAAAGACTAATGAGAATTATGTACAGGCCTCACAGCAGTAGTCTGGATGTGGGGAAGAAAATAAAATCAGGTGATGGAAAAAAGGTATACAAGAAAGGCACTATGATAGTAATCATGGGGACTTCAACGTGCAGATGGATTGGGAAAATCAGTAGCAGATCAAGAAATGAATTCATGGCATGTCTGAGATAGAACCCACTGGGGAACAGGCAATTCTGGATTTGGTGATGCGTACTGACAATAATACGATCGAACTGCAGGGTGAATTCTAGATGGAGAAGCTGGAATCAGATGTAACAGTTTGACAATTCAGTCAAGGCAACCACAAAGACATGAAGGATGAGCTGGCCACAGTTGACTAAAAGGGGAGCTGAACTGAGATGGTGGAATAGCAATGGCAGGAGTTTCTAAAGGTAATTCAGGAGACAACAGAACTTCATCCCAAGGAAGAAACACCACCCTAAAAGGTGAGGACAAGGCAACCATGGCTGACAAGGAAAGTCAGGTACAGAATAAAAGCAAAAAGATTAAAAAGAAACAGAATGTGGTGCAGAGGTGTGAAGCCTTTAAAACTCAGCAAATGATAACTGAAAAAGCAATAAAGTGGGGAGATGATGAAATACAAGGAAGCTAGCTAGTAGTATAAAAGAAGATTGCAAGAGGGTTTTTAGATATATGAATAAGGTAAAAGAGGCAGGCAAGAGTAGAAATTGGACTGCTGAAAAATAAGGCTGAAGAAATAGTAATGGGGAACAAAACTGGCAGAGGAACAGGTTACATCAGTTTTCACAGTGAAAGAAAGCAGCAGCATCTGAGAACTTCAAGACAGTCTGTGGGGATAAGAGAGTGTAGTGACCATCACTAAAGGACACAGTGCTGGGAAGCTGAAAGGTCTGAAGGTGGATAAATCACACTGACCAGAAGGACCTCACTCCTGAGTTCTGGAGGTGGTAGCAGAGGTATTGGTAGTGATGTTTCAAGAATCACTGGAGTCAGGGAGGGTACCAAAGAACTGGAAAAATGGCTAAATTAACATCCCTGCTTAAGAAGGGAGGAAGGCAGAAGACAGGAAACTATAGGCCAGTTAGTCTGACCTTGGTCATTGACAAGAATTTAAGAGTCCACTGTTAAAATTGAGATTGCAGACCGTTTGGAAGTGCTCATTAAGGGAAGGTCACACCTGACAAATCCATTAGATGTTTTGGGGATATAATGAGCAAGTTAGACAATGGAGAGCCAGTAGATGTGATCTATTTGGATTTCCAGAAAGCCTTTGACAAGGTGCCACACAGGAGGACGCTAAATAAGACAAGACAAGAGACATTAGGGGTATGGTAGTAGCATGCATAGAGGATTGGCTGACTGGCAGAAAGCCAAGGGTCAGGATATAGGGACCTTTTTCAGGATGGCAACCAGTAACTAATGGAGTTCTGCAGGGGTCAGTGTTGGGACGCCAACTATTCATGCTAAACACTAATGATCTGGATGAAGAAACGGAGGATATTTGTTGCTAACTTTGCAGATGACAGATAGATGGAGGGACAGGAAGTGTTGAGGAGGCAGGAGGCTGCAGAAGGACTTGGACAGGCTATGCTATGAGCAAACATGTGGCAGATGGAATTCAATGTGGGAAAGTGAGTGAGAGTTTATGCACTTTGGTAGGAATAACAGGAATAAACTACTTTCTAAACAGAAAACGGCTTTGGAAATCTGAAACAAAGTGACTGGAATATGATTGAAACTCTCAGAATACTGAGAGGTGTGGACACGAGAACAGCCTTAGAGTGAAGGGCCAATCTTTTAGAACTGAGATGAGAAGGAATTTCTTTAGCCAGAGGTTAGTGAATCTGTGGAACTCACTGCTGCAGAAGACATAGAATAGAATCACTACAGTGTAGAAACAGGCCTTTCGGCCCAAAAGGTCCACACTGACCTTCCGAAGAGTAACCCACCCAGACCCACTCTCCTATTACTCAACATTTACCACTGACTAATGCACCTAACCTACACATCCCTGAATACTATGGGCAATTCACCTAACCTGCACATTTCTGGACTGTGGGAGGAAAACAAAGCACCTGGAGGAAACCATGCAGACACAGGGAGAACATGCAAACTCCACACAGACAGTCAACCAAGCCCGGGTCCCTGGCACTGAGAGACAACAGTGCTAACTACAGCCATCGTACTGCATGTTGAGGCCAAGTCACAATGTATTTAAGGCAGATAGGTTCTTGACTGGTAAGGATTATGCAAAGACGACTAGAGCATGGGGATTGAGAAATACAAGCTATGATCGAATGATGGAGCAGGTGTGAAAGGCCAAATTGCCTAATTCTGCTCCTATGGTCTTATGATAGTTTGGACTGCACAGTGAAATGACAGATTATGGATCACACTGAAGAGAAAGTCGACTTGGTGACAAACGGTTTGATGTCCCAGCTACATATTTTCACACAACCAAGTAGAAGTTACCTGTCCAATTGCCTTTCAATTACGGGATGCCTCCATACTTCCAACCTTGGCTTGTAAATGGTCTATGCTCAAGACTGCTTCTCTAAAGCAAAGCAGCCAAACCAGTTTTTCGGCCAATATTCCTCAATGGGACAACTCCATTCTATTCACTTTCTTTCTCCAGATAAAGGTTCACTGAAAATATTAAGTTGCAGATCAAGATCTTAAGTAGTTTGTCACAGGGTTCAAGTCCCACCTGCTCCAGTGTGTAATAGCAGCGCTGAATAGGCTGCTTAGAAAATATACACTCTGGCTTCCTCCCAGTCCACTTTCTTTGGCATGGACACATCAGTGGGCTTGTTCTGAATGAGAGACTTCAAATTGCAGTTATTCTTTACCCTTGTTGGATTCATCTTTTGCTTTCCAAACCCATTGAGTACAATTTAAAAAAAAAGGAAATGTTTAATATCTTTGAAGGACCAGAAAGTTAGTTGGTGGACAAGAATTCCAGTGGACCTCCAAACCCGGTCTTTATCACCCAATTTATAGCAGTCATGCAGCATGGGAACAGACCCTTCAGTCCAACTAGTCCACAAGCAGTGATGGCCCCAAACAAAACTAGTCCCCCTTGCCTGCATTTGGCCCATATCCCTCAGAGCATACCCATTCATGTATTTATCCAAATGTTTTTTAAATGTTGGAACAGTACCTGCATCCTCCACTTCCTCTGGCACTTCATTCTGCATACAAATCACTAAAATAAAATCAGTTGTTCCTCATGTCCTTTGTAAAGCTTCCTCCTCACCTTAAAAAGAAACACCCCCTCCCCTAGGGAAAAGGCCCTTGTTATTCCCCTTACCTATGCCCCCAGGCCTTTTTAATTCTCTAAGGTCAATGCTCAACCGAAAAAGTTCCAGATTCTTCTTCTGCCGCCTCAAACCGTCCAGTCTGGGTAAATCTTTTCTGAACCCTCTCCAATTGAATAGCATCCTTCCAAAAACAGGGTTACCAGAACTGTACACAGTACTCCAGAGAAGCCTCACCAGTGTCCTATCCAACCTAAACATGATGTGCCAACTTCTATACTCAGTGGTCTGAGCAATGAAGGCAAGTGTGCTAACTGCTTTCTTAACCATCCTGTCCACAATAGAAACAAAAATTTCAAATAATTATGTACCTGAACCCTTAGGTCTCTGTTCTACAGCCATACCCAAGGCCCTACCATTAACTGTCCAATTCCGGCCCTTGTTCATTTTCCCAAAATCAATACTTCACATTTATCCAAACTTAAACTTCACTAGCCACTCCTCAGCTCATTGTCCAATTGATCAAGATCTCTTTGTAATCTTAGAATATGTTCTTCACTGCCCACTATACCACCAATTTTGACATCGGCAAACTTACTAACCATGTCTCCTAGTCAGAAGTGGACCCAGCACCAATCCCTGTGGAACACCACTGGTCACAGGCCTCCACCACCATCCTCTGTCTCCTCCTTGGTCAAACTAATTTTGTATCCAATTGGCAAGCTCTCCTAAGGTGTTGGGGGGAGGGGGATTGTAAGTAGTTAGCACTGTAATGAACAGTTGCATCTGATTTTCCAATGAATCTAGCCAGAGGGAGAGCTTGCCAACCAACTAAGCCTGACAAACAGCTCTCAAAATGGAACCATAATAATAGTGGGCTATCAGCACTGAAGAAATTAGCCTTTTCAGAAAAATGATGCTCTCATTTTAAAGCTATGAATCCAGGAGGGGTGAGAACGGTGGTGGCAGTGTTGTTATTTTACTTCATTAGCTATGTGGAACCCAAGAATAATGTTTTGGGACACTGGTCTGAAACCCACCCTGACAGATGGTGAATTTTGAATTCAATATCAAAAATAAAAATCCAACTCGATGGTGACCATGTGACATAGAACATAGAACAATACAGCACAGAACAGGCCCTTCGGCCCACGATGTTGTGCCGAACATTTGTCCTAGCTTAAGCACCCATCCATGTACCTATCCAATTGCCGCTTAAAGGTCACCAAAGATTCTGACTCTACCACTCCCACAGGCAGCGCATTCCATGCCCCCACCACTCTCTGGGTAAAGAACCCACCCCTGACATCTCCCCTATACCTTCCACCCTTCACCTTAAATTTATGTCCCCTTATAACACTGTTGTACCCGGGGAAAAAGTTTGACTGTCTACTCTATCTATTCCTCTGATCATCTTATAAACCTCTATCAAGTCACCCCTCATCCTTCGCCGTTCCAACGAGAAGAGGCCTAACACTCTCAACCTATCCTCGTACGACCTATTCTCCATTCCAGGCAACATCCTGGTAAATCTTCTCTGCACCCTCTCCAAAGCTTCCACATCTTTCCTAAAGTGAGGCGACCAGAACTGCACACAGTACTCCAAATGTGCCCTAACCAAAGTCCTGTACAGTTGCAACATCACCATGACTCTTGAATTCAATCCCTCTGCTAATAAACGCTAATACACCATAGGCCTTCTTACAAGCTCTATCCACCTGAGTAGCAACTTTCAAAGACCTATGAACATAGAGCCCAAGATCCCTCTGTTCCTCCACCTCACTAAGAACCCTACCGTTAACCCTGTATTCCGCATTCTTATTTGTCTTTCCAAAATGGACAACCTCACTTGGCACAGGGTTGAACTCCATCTGCCACCTCAGCCCAGCGCTCTGCACTGTCAATGTCCCTTTGCAACCTACAACAGCCCTCCACAATATCCACCAACCTTCATGTTATCAGTAAGCTTATTAACCCCCCTTCTACTTCATCCAAGTCATTTATGTTAAAAAAAATTAATCACAAAAGGGCAGGGGCCCTAGAACAAATCCCTGTGGAACACCACTGGTCACCAAGCTCCAGGTTGAATACTTTCCATCTACTGCCACCCTGTCAATGGGCCAGCCAAATCTGTATCCAGACGGCTAAATTTCCTTGTATCCCATGCTTCCTTACTTTCTGAAGGAGCCTATCATGGGGAACCTTATCAAAGGTCTTGCTGAAATCTATGTATACTGCATCCACATTGCTACCTTCAATAGGTTTTGTCACATCCTCAAAGAATTCAATAAGGCTTGGAGGCATGGCCTGCCCCTCAAAAGCCATGCTGATTATCTCTAATATCTCTAAAAGCGCTATGCTTTTCCAAGTAATCAAATCTGTCTCAGATTCCTCTCCAATACTTTGCCCACCACTGATGGAGCATTCAAATTTACAGGGTTATCCCTATTCCCTTTCTTGGAGGGAATAGCATTTGCCACCCTCCAATCATCTGGCACTACTCCAGTGGGCAGTGAGGACACAGATCACCAAAGGCACATTATTCTCTTCCCTCATTTCCTGTAGTAAGCTAGGATGTATACCATCTGGCCCAGGGGATTTTTCTATCCTTCTGTTTTTCAAACTTTTCCTGTTTTACACTTTCCTCAAATGAATAGCCCGTCCCAGTAGTGAACACGAAAGCAAAGTGCTCATTAAAGAACCTCCCCTACCCCAGACAAGTTCCTTCCACTATCCCTGATCAATCCTGTCCTCATTTCCCCTCCCCCCACCTTGTCTCAGTCCCAACCCTCCTAACCTGCAATCTTCTTACTGACCTCTCCGCCCCCACCCGAACACTGGCCTATCACCCTCACCTTAACCTCCTTCAACCTATCGCATTTCCAACACCCCTCCCCCAAGTCCCTCCTTCCTACTGATTAGGGATAGTCAACATGGTTTTGTGCGTGGGAAATCATGTCTCACAAACTTGATTGAGTTTTTTGAAGAAGTAACAAAGAAGATTGATGAGGGCAGAGTGGTAGAT
>NC_057742.1:15332624-15366283 GCF_004010195.1 Chiloscyllium plagiosum
AAGTCCGGATCCCATCACCCTGCCAAATTAGTTTAAACCCCCCCGAAGATTGCTAGCAAACCTACCTCCCAGGATATTGGTGCCCTTCTGGTTCAGGTGCAACCCGTCCTGCTTGTACAGGTCCCACCTTCCCCAGAATGCAGTCCAATTGTCCAAATACCTGAAGCCCTCCCTCCTACACCATCCTTGCAGCCACGTGTTCAACTGCACTCTCTCCCTATTCCTTGCCTCACTGTCACATGGCACCGGCAACAACCCAGAGATGACTACTGTCTGTCCTAGCTTTCAGCTTCCAGCCTACTCAGAGCTCTTGAATGACGTCCCCATCCCTCTTCCTACCTATGTCATTGGTGCCAATGTGCACCAAGACTTCTGGCTGCACACCCTCCCCCTTAAGGATTCTGAAGGCACGGTCCGAGACGTCTCGGACCCTGGCACCCGGGAGGCAACAAACCATCCAAGAGTCTCGCCCATGCCCACAGAATCGCCTGTCCGTCCCTCTAACTAGAGAGTCTCCTATAACTAGCACTCTCCTCCTCTCCCCCTTTCCCTTCTGAGTCTGAGCCAGACCTCACGCCACAGACCCGGTCACTGCAGCTTACCCCTGCTAGGCTGTCCCCCCCAACAGTATCCAAAGCGGTATACCTATTGTTTAGGGGAATGACTACAGGAGATCCCTGCACTGCCTGCATCCTCCCCTTCCCACCTCTAACTGTTACCCAGCTACCTCTGTTCTCTGGCGTAACTATGTCCCTGTAGCTTCTATCACCTTCTCAGCCTCTCGAATAATCCTCAGATCATCCAACTCCAGTTCCAGTTCCAACTCGTTCTGTGAGGAGCAGAATCTGACTGCATTTCCTGCAGATGAAGTCAGCAGGAGTATCGGTGGTCACCCCTACCTCAAACATCCGGCAGGAGGAACATTCCACTGCCTGCGCTGCCATTACTCTACACTTTGTCTCCAAAGCAAGAACACTGAGTAGCTTACCTGTGAACTTTAAAGTTAGGTTAGAGGAGGAGGATGGGAGGGAGGCCCTACTATGACCACTACTGATTTTTGTAAGAAGCCACCCAGCTCATTAGTGTCCTTTGGGGAAAGAAACCTGCCATCTTTGCCTAGTCTGGCCTATGTTCCTCCAAACCCACAGTAATGGGGCAGACTCTTAAATGCCCTCTGGGCAATGAGGGATGGGTAATAAATGCTGTTTTAGCCAGTGAGTGATACCTACATCCCGTAAATAAGTTTTATTCTTAACTCTTTTCTTTTGTTTAAAATATGAAAATTGGCCATAGCATGCCACATTATGGAGGGAGATGAACGGTAGGGGAGAAGGGGACTCTTCACTTAGAGCAGCCTGTAGATGTGGGAAATAGGGCACACTGATATCTAATTAGAGAACTAACCCACTGTCAGCCACCAGAAGGCCCCCTCCACACTGCTGTATTGCTCACACCCCCAGGAGTCCACCTGGAAAATACATTTGTTGGAGGCTAACTGCTTCAACAAGCTCAACTGGCTACCTACTATTTTCCCACTAAACAATACCACCTATGAGAAAATGCCCAGTGGTGTAGTGGAAGTGTGAATGTATATTCTCACCTACCTCAAGTATTCATTCCCATTGAAACCTAGATGTTCAGCACAATATTACATGAGAAAATGTTGACTCAACACCATAAATGCTGTCTGATCTATCAAATATTCCAAACATCTATGGCATTTTGCATGAACACTTTTATATGTAAATACACTATTGACTATCGCCTCTTTCCTTTCAGCATTCACTTGTGCTGTAGGTTCAAAATGGGAGCACTAAAACAGCTGTAAGTAAAAATAGTACATTCTTTACCCTACAACTAAAGAGGTGGGGTCAGAAGTGAGACCAATGTGGTTATCTCCAGTCAAAGGCTGTTAAACACTCGAAGCTGCAGCACTCTTTCACAAAGCACATGCACAACTCATCTTCAGGTCTGGCAGAGGAATCAGTTTGCAGTTGCTTATTGAATATGCACACTTCATACGCAATATTTACTAATTGCATCTGGTTCAAAGGGAATAAAGAGGTGTTAAAATGCCATACAGCTTCAAGTTGGTAGTGCCAATGTATTTTATGACAATTCTCATTGCTGATTGCAACACAAACACATTTTCTATCGCACATCTTCAATAAATCATCAACTTGGTGATTCAAGCCAAAGATTACTGGCTGAAGTTACACTCCAACACTCCCCAAATTGTTACTTCATTCATATCATGCATTCTCTCAACTAACATTTTTCAGATTATATTAAATCAAAGACTTCAAATACACAATACAATTGAACTATTCAAGCAGCTAGCTCTTGTAAGATTCCTTTTGTGAAACTTGCACCAACAGAGACATGTTTGTGGGCCCTGGTTATGCTTAAAACTACTGCTGTATCCCATGTGATGGTAACTGCATCAGGTGTGTTACTGTATTAGTGTTGCAGCTTGGACTATTGTTCAACAATGTTGCATTACAGACTTCATTTGTACACAATTAGATTTTTAAAATTTCTATTCTTGTGTTTTAAATAAAGTTACTGCCAAATCGGTTTTGTAAATAGTATAAGCTAACTTTAGAAAAAACTGATCTAGTTTAGGAGAACTCAGAAGCATCACCTGTATCTCATATAGCTTTCAGCTTCAAGTCTTATTATGGTTTTGGGATTTTAATTATGCAGCAAAACATATTTCTGATCATATTCCCAATTCTCAAAATGAATGCAAGAGAAAACTAAACAACCTAATTATATTTCAATTATGAAACCTCACTTGCTCTACTGGTGCATGCTTGTATTCAACTGGCTGTTTTAACATTTACCCAATTAGCATCTCCTGCAATAGAAGAAACTGGGTGTGACTATAATAGGTATTAAAGAATCCAACAGACATTTATTGCAATCCACAAACATTATATTCCCAAGTCACATGAGCATCTAAAGAAACATTAAGGTGTTATGTCACGAGAGGAACATGCTTCTGCTGGTGTTAGGCTTCAAGTGATCTGAGGAAAGATGGAGGGAGATGTTTAAGTCACAAGCGATGATAGTGACAGTAGCATGAGCATGTCCCTTACAGGTATACTGTACATGGGGCATAAAACTGGTACATATTTTACACAAAGAAATTCAGTTAAAGACTTTAGGTTATAATCACAGTGCACATTTACAACATACTCAAGTGAATCAAAGGGGAAAAAAAAAAAAAATTGAACAAAGCAACAGGAATTCTTACCAGCTGCCATGTGGATGAGAATGCTCTGATTTGGGCGCAGATTTGCAAAGTCATAGATCATCATATATGCAGTAACATAATTGGCTGGAATGGCTGCAGCCTCTTCAAAACTCATCCCGTCAGGCATCAGGAAGGTATTACTAGCCGGAATCACAACCAATTCTGACCACAATCCTGCTCTGTTCATTACAATTACACTGTCACCAACCTATTAAAAAGATAGAGAGAAAGAGCCATTGAGTTAGAGTTGGAAGCAGCAGCCAACAACTTGGGACTTATGCATAGCATTGTTGTGTTCTTTGACTTTGTCAAAAGTGGGGAGGTTGGTCATTTATGACCAAAGATGTTCGATCACTATAGCGCTGCCAATAATTAAAGTCAATTAGTTGTTTGCCAAATTTAATTCACACATTAGACAGGTTCATTACACTTTCTGAAGTGTAAATATCTTAAGCTTGCACCCTAACCTCACAATAGGACAGCCTGAATGCTTCATTTAACACGATTCCTTAAGAAGGGCCTGTGCCCGAAACGTCGAATCTCCTGTTCCCTGGATGCTGCCTGACCTGCTGTGCTGTTCCAGCAATAAAGTTTCAACTGCTTCATTTAACAGTTAAACTTGGATTTCAGGGTCAATTTCAAAATTGATTATTGAAAAAAAAGCATCTTAATAGGTACAGGCATGGCTGACTGCTAATCAATAACCTTGTACTCCACACTTCCAATTACCTGTGATCTATGTTTCAGGAATCCAACTACAAAAAAGATAAAAGTAGTAACAAACAAAACGTCACATGGAGGTGAAAGGTCAAAGAGGAGAAATTGTATCTTCGTAAGCTATTTCTGCCTGGTACCTCATTGTGTGCGCTTTGAGGACCCTTAGAATGATGCCTATTTGGCAGGATTTCAGATATTTTGGTTAACAATGTTTTGTCACAGAACATATTGCAAACAGTAATAGAACTACAACAGCCCACTGTTCACAGAAGGCTCTCAGGACATTGGTGGACACCATTTGCTTCTTGCTCACATCCACATAAGCAGATCTGGGTCATGTAAGAGGTAGGCAACCAGGGTGACGACTACAGGTCAACACAAACTTCAATCATCCAAATCAGAATGAAATGTACTTTACTTAAAAAAGATTTTATTGGTTCTTCCCCCAACGGAGCACTGTTTTTAATTTCCCCATTTAATAACAGGCAACCAACCCAACCTAAGCAGCCTATTGTCAGACTCCAATATAGTGTTCACATTGTGCCCTGAAAAAGTTAATCCATGCCATGTTCCAATCAGTTCAATTGGGACTTCATTGGATTGCTGATGATGCAAATAAAAGGGAATCATGAAAACTGCACTAACTAACCAATTTCTAACCAACGATACATATAAAACAGAATTAAGGCTGGTGTTATGCCCTGATGGTAAAGCAAAATGTGTTGATACCAAATATGTTGATAGACCATCATCTACAGCATGAGATGATATGATGCAAATAGTCATTCACAATGATTTCTTCAACAGGACTAATCTCAGTCAGGACTACAGAAGGAAGAGAAGAGAAACACTGCTGTTTAACACAGTATTGGCTCCGTCCCCCTTTTAACATCAAATTCATCCACAATTCAGCATACCCTGGAGCAGAAAGTGTGCTACTGCAAAAAAAAATGAAGCCAGCCTTTTCTTTTTCGCATTCTACTACCCCTCCCCCCCCCCCCCAAAGCAGCTGCACCCAAAGCATTCTCACAAGAAGGTCATAGATGCTGACACTATCACTTGTGGAAATTACTTCCAAATCAAAAAGAACCAGTATCTGTTCACAGCAACAAGTTTGCAATGACGTCTTGTTTAATTGGACTGAATGAAACCCCACCCCCCACAAAAAGTTTTAAACACAAATCCAATAAATCTTACAACTCTTAATCTCTCAACTCCCACCTCATTACTTTTGATCACAAAATGTTGCACAGCCTTCCAAAACAATGAAATCTAATTAGAATAGTTTACTCAAACAAGCAGTTTTGCTTAATTAGGCATTAACTAAATCAATACAGTGAATTAAATGGGCGTCAGGGTTTAATTTTTATATCCTTAGGCCAAGAAAGCTTTCTAAACAAGTTTGTTAATGTCTCATGCATCTGGATAACAAAATATTCTGGTCTGGTACAGGAGTCAATCTTTCAAGATTTGATCATATTCCCACTGTTTTCTTTCAGTGCTTCTAATTGCTTAGTAATGTCCAAAATCTCACTGAACCCTTTCTGCTGCTTGGCACATGTACACAGTTTGGGGCTGCACAATATCGCACATTTGCTTTCATGCATCATCAGCAGCACTTAAAATTAAAGCCACTAAATTCTCTACCTCCACCTTATCATGCTCAATGCATTCTTGGCCCTGTGGTCACACATTCTGGTTTCACCAACATTTATTTCATTGTTTTCTTTTGTAAAAACATCAAACTTTTTCTACCTCCACTGCTTGGCAATCTACTTATTTCTTTCAACTGCAGAATTGAAAATGTTTTAAATGCTCAACTGTGTTATGACTCCTGTTCTCTCATCTCAGTTTTACACCCACAAGTTTTTCAGTGGTTTGGCAAAATAATTAAATTTAACTGTCCATGTTATTCATGAAAATTTGATTACTGAATTCTTTAAAAGATTTGTCATTACTAATGACATACCTTACATTTTTATATAACCATTTCATCCATTTGCCACCTCAGATGATATGAATCTCAATTGCAGTTGATTAGATTAGATTCCCTAAAGTGTGGAAACAGGCCCTTCGGCTCAACTAGTCCACACTGGCCCTCCAAAGAGTAACCCACCAAGACCCATTTCCCTCTGACTAATGTACCCAACACTGTGGGCAATTTAACATGGCCAATTCACCTGACCTACACCTTTGGACTGTGGGAGGAAACCCATGCAGACATGAGGAGAACATGCAAACTCCACACAAAGACAGGCAGCTAAGGCTGGAATTGAACCTGGGACCCTGGCACTGAGGCAGCAGTGCTAACCGCTGCCATCGTGCTGATTAAATGTACTGTGTAAACTACTGATACTTCAACTGTAAATGCTTCTAACCCCAATTCTGATGGCACCCATTGAATAAAGGTAGCCCCATTCCCATCCAAACTCTATCTAGGCTACACAAAAACAAAACAGCCTGCTCACACCAGACACGATGGTGTGGGCAGACAGTTTTATCCTGGTCACTGAGCTGCTTATCAAGCCTTTACTTGCACATGCCAGACAGACTGCTTATTTCTCACCGAACTATCATATTAACAGGGGCAAGGTTATGGTATCTTGACCACAGATTTTATGTTAACATTCTTCTCCCCACCCCTAGTCATAGAAAATATGTCATGAAGATCCTGAGTAAGACGGGCTGAATTTTAACAGCAGCATTGTACACTGGATGCTGGAGATGGGAAGTGGAAAACAATATGTGGAGAAGCTCAGCAGGTCCAGTAGCAGAGGAGTTGGTAGCATGGTATTCATAATACCTGAGCTAGTTATCCAGAATCCAAGGCTAATGTTCAAATCCCACCATAGCAGATGGTGAGATTTGAATTCAATAGCAACTTGGAATAAAAAGCTGGCTTAATGGCAATTACATAGGTGCCGGGAGAGTGAAAGCCCTGGATGTAAAGGCCACGTTCGACTGAATCCAGTGTCAAGGAGCCCTAGCAAAACTGGAATCTGTATTGGGGGTAAACTCTCCACTGGTTGGAGTCATACCTAGCACCAAGGAAGAGAGCTGTGGTTTTTGGAGGTCGATCATCACAGATCCAGGACATTTCTGCAGGAGTTTCTCAGATAGCATCAGAGGCCAAGCCATCTTCACTGTTTCATTAATGATTTTTCCTCCATGACTTCAGAAGTGGGAATTTTCAATGGTTGCATGATGTTCAGCACCATTTGTGACCCCTCAGATACTGAGGAGATATTCTATGTTCAAATGCCACAAGATCTGGACAATATCCAGGCTTGGGCTGACAAGTAATATTCAAATCACAATAAAAGGCCTCCAATAAGGGACAATCTAATCATCATCCCTTGACATCCAATGGTGTTACCATTACTGAAGAAGGGCTTATACCTGAAACGTCGATTCTCCTGTTCCCTGGATGCTGCCTGACCTGCTGTGCTTTTACAGCAACACATTTTCAGCTCTGATCTCCAGCATCTGCAGACCTCACTTTCACCACCCAAGACAAAGCAGCCTGTTTGATCGGCACCATAGCCACTCCCTCCACCGACACTCAGTAGCCACAGTGTAGCTATAAGATGCACTTCAGAAATGCAAAGAACCTTAGACAGCCCCTTCCATACTATGACCACTTCCATATAGAAGGACAGCGACAGCAGATACATAGAAGCACCTCAACATGTAAGTTCCCCTTCAAGCCACTCACCATCCTGACTTGGAAATGCATTGTTGCTCCTGGGTCAAAATTCTGTACTTCCCTCCCCAAGGGCATTGTGGGTTAATTACAGCACAAAGGTAATATCAAGGCGGCAACTGATCACCACCACCTTCTCAAAGGGAAACTAGGGACAGGCAATAAATGCTGGCCAGCCAGCGAAGTCCACATCCCTCCAATGAATTAGAGATGTGACCATGTCAATTGTCATAGGTGCTGCTAGACGTGCTCAATTTCTCACTCAAATCCCTCTTGTCTGTGCTCATCTCAAATTAGAAAATATTTATAAAGGATTAAAGATTTTATGTTATGACTTACTTCTGCAGCAGGTGGGATTTGCAGCCAAGTCTCTCTGCCTAGGCGTAGGGACACTGCCTGTGACCTACTCTGGTGCTACAGTAATCAATACATCACCCCATAAGCCACCACCAGCAGCTCTCAGACAAAGTTCTCCAATTCCTCTCCCAATTAGTTTTTGCTTCTTCTACACACACCACTCCTCCCAATTTTCTTTCACTGCATACACGCCATCTTTAGTTTGGCCACACCTCTGAAAAATGCTAGAATATTTTTCAACATTATAAGTAGTACTATCCAAAGATGTTGTTGCCTTGAGGCTTGTACCTGAATAACCCCATACCCCACTGAATGATGGTATCTAATGCCCATCAAGAAATCAGCACATTCCAAGTCGTCAGGTGGGAATCTGGAGTGGGAGTATTGACTTACAGGATTGCATGTAAACTTTTTTTAAAAAAATCAATTACACCCCCACCCCAACAAGGGCTGAGAAGTGCCAACTCTGCATATTGGTTGCACTCCTGCAGGGAGTGCCCAGAGATCAGGGAGATGCTAGACACTTGGCACCTCCCACTGCAGGGAGTTTAAAAAAACTGACCAATTGTTAATCTCCGTCGCTAGTCTGACTAGACAGCTAAATGCTGCATTTAACTGCAAAACAGAGCATCTTAACTTCATCTGTTTGAAGGAGCACAAAAGACAAGAACAAAATTCAGTTCATATTATGACAATAACGTTATGATGAATAGTCAAAGAGAACCAAAAAAAGTGAGCAAAACAACTATTTATAAAAAGTATAATCAAAGTACTATAATATACAGGGAAATGCTTTTCCACCTCAAAAAGATAATTTATTCATACCATTTGCAGAAACCAATTCCAAAACATTTGAAATTGCATGTTGTAAATCCAAAAAGGACAGGTCCTTTCCATTACTACTCAGAAGGAAATGATGGGAGTGGCACTCATTTAAACATATGGAACTCCATTTTATTTTACTAAGATTATTTAATATATTCCAAACACCCAGCCAGATGTAAATGTAAAACTACACTGGAGCTACTTCTACAGGTCTGAATAGCACATGTGGATAATAAGTAATTCTTTTGTTTTTCATTTATTTTAAAAAATGAACACATCTGCTAAGGCTATTGAGCATCAGAACACACACACAGGAAAACAGATTCTAAATTGACTCTGGGGGGCGGGGGGGGGCAAGATACCCGCTCCTCATGGAAGAGAACCCCGAAATTTGAGATTGCAGACTAGAAAGATCTCGAACCTGCTTTTCTATTGGGTTCAGGGAAGTGTAGAAATTACCCGCACGCAGCTTAACTCCCTCCACCCTCCTCCAAAGACCCTGTTGTCCTCAGAAGGATTTGGGCGGTGGCTTTAGAGATCTGAGCAATGCAACTTCTTGGGGGGTGGGGTGGAGAAAGAAGAAATAAAACGGGGAAGGGGTGAAAGCAACAGGTTTGCAGGGAGCGGCTTACCTTTCTGTCGGTCACATCGTCCCCGACCGCTTCCACCAGCCCAGAACACTCCATGCCTGGGACGAGTGGCGGTGAAGCCGGCAGTCTATCGTAGAGACCCTGCCTAGCCATCAAGTCAGCGAAATTCAAGCCACAAGCCTTGACTCGGACTAGAATTTCGCCTGATTTCGGAATCGGGGTATCCTTCTTGAGCTCCACTTTTAATTTATCATAGCCTCCGAAGCCAGTCAGCACAATGGCTTTGTATGTAACCACTGGCTCCAGCTCTTTGGTTGCCTGCTGAGGCTCCTGTTCTAACGGCGCTTCTTTAACTTCTTCCACAGACATGGCTCTCTTTCTTTTTTCCACCACCCCCCACTTCTTCCCTCGTCTTCTCCCTCTCTTCCCTTTCCCACCCACCCCCAAATTAAGCAACAAAAATAAAACCACGCTAACGGGTGTAACAACGAACGGCGGATCTCTGAGGAAACCCCGGCCCGAGCTCGACTCAAATGCACGGTCCTAGGCAAGTCGAGGTCTATTTGTCAGCGAGGGCTCTCTGACGATGTATCGACCTGAAAACCCGGAGCTGGAATGTAAAGCTGAGGGCCTCAAACGTCACTGAAGATACAGCCACTGCATTCATTCTTCAGACGCGTCACCCTGCGACTTTTTTTCCCCCATTTCTTCCTATCCAATTGTAAAATCAGTGCCTCACAGTGCAGTGCTGATTATCTATAAATAAAGAAAACCCACACATACTGATTATATTGTCCTGCTAATTGGTAAAGTCACCACAGTCATTAGAGAGAGAGAGAGGACTGATGGTAGTTTGATCTGAGGGTCACTCCAGCTCAGGCAAGGGGAGAAATTACCTATAAAAGAAAAATACTCACACATACTGATTGTTTTGTTCTAATTGTTATGTCCTCCCACCGATTGGTTTAGAAACACACTCAATGTCAATTTAATCTCATGGGTCATATCCCTGAGCTAAAGTATTACATTTTTGTCATTAGACATATACAACATGGAAATAGACCCTTTGGTCCAACTCCTGATGAAGGGCTTTTGCCTGAAACATTGATTCTCCTGCTCCTCAGATGCTGCCTGACCTGCTGTGCTTTTCCAGCACTACACTCTCGACTCTGATCTCCAGCATCTGCAGTCCTGACTTTCACTTTTGGTCCAACTCATCCATGCCAACCAGATATCCTAAATTAATCTAGTCCTATTTGACCCATATCCCTCTAAACCCCACCTATTCATATACATATCCAGATGCCTTTTAAATGTTGTATTTGTACCAGCCTCCACCACTTCCTCTGGCAGCTCATTCCATACACACACCAGCATCTGTGTGAAAAAGTTGCCCTTTATGTCCCTTTTAAATCTTTCCCCTCTCGCCTTAAACCTATATCCTCTAATTTTGGACTCCCCTATCCTGGGGAAAAGACCTTGGCTTTTCACCATACCCATCCCCTCATGATTTTATAAACCTCTTTAAGGTCACCCCTCTGTCTCAAATGCTCCAGGGAAAATAGGTCCACCCTATTCAGCCTCTCGCTATAGCTCAAATCCTCCAATCCTGGCAACATCCTTTTATATCTTTTCTGAACCGTTTCAAGTTTCACAACATCTTTCCTAAAGCAGGGAGAACAGAAATGAATGCACTATTCCAATAGTGGCCTAACCAATGTCCTGTACAGTCACAATATGACCTTCCAACTCCTGTACTCAATGGATTGACCAATAAAGGCAAGCATACTAAATGCCTTCTTCACTATCCTGTCTACTTGCAACTCCACTTTCATGAAACTATGAACTTGCACTCCAAGGTCTCTTAATTCATTGCGATAGTTTTCCCTCCTTCAAACCTCCAATGAATTGTTTTTGTTGCCTTCCCAATAAGATGGTCTCTCTTTAAGGTTTCTGGTAAATCAGCTTTCCAGGTCTTTTTTTCCCCAAATCTTGGGCAAGTTATGATTCTGAACCAAAATTTGATGGGCGTGTGGGTGACTAAAATATAGTTCTGAGGAAGAGTCACTGGACCTTAAATGTTAACTCTGATTTCTCTCCACAGATGCTGCAAGATCTGCTGAGATTTTCCAGCAATTTTTGGTTTTGTTTCTGATTGGACTTATAGTAAAATGAGCAAATGAAAGGTTCTCACTACAATTTCTTCCATACAGCTTGTTTTATGTACAACAGTGTTGTGCAAAAGGCAAGGTCTAAGCCATTGTGCTGCTTCCTGTGCACAGTAGAGAGGATGTTTGTAAAACATTTTTCTCTATCGTCCACACCTCCCCCAATGCTGTGTACTTTACCAGGCTTCCTGCATGAACATTGAAAATTCAAAATATCTGCTGGTGTCAATGCTAAAAGATTAAATTTATGTTGTCATTGCTGCTGGGCTGTAAGAATGATGCATGGTTTTGTGGATAACCAAGAATTATTGCAAGGCTGAGGAGTACAGGCAAGGTTACACATAAAGCAGATTTGACATTTTAAAAAGTCCAATATTCCCCATCTATTGAAGATATCAGAGTAGGTCTTGATTTGACTTCGGGGCATAAAATCAATTTTAAGTGTTGGCTGCCTGATAGAGAAACTGCCTGATTTTCATTTTTATTAATTTCATTCTGTATTAAAATTACTGTTGTTTTGTAATGAACAGCTGACCTGTCCTGTCAGTTTCACACCAAAGCGCAAACCTCAGAATCTACCCCAATAACTCTGCCAGGAGGACTGGCCTTAGTTTAGCATGTTGCTTCAAGTACCATTCTAACCAGTACTGCAGCAAGTAACTCCTCTCCTGACTCATCAAAGCCTGCTCACTATCTACAAGGCACAAGTCAGGAGTGTGATAGTATATTCCCCACGTGGAGAAAGTGAGGCGTGCAGATGCTGGAGATCAGAGTTGAAAAGTGTAGTGGTGGAAAAGCACAGCCGTTCAGGCAGCATCTGAGGAGCAGGAGAATTGACGTTTCAAGCATGAGCCCTTCATCAGGTAATTCCTGATGAAGAGCTTCTGCTCAAAATGTCGACTCTCCTGCTCCTCGGATGCTGCCTGACTGGCTGTGCTTTTCCAGCAGCACACGTTTTGCCTATATTCCCATGTGCCTGGATGAGTGCAGTACTCTAGGTACCATTCAGGACAAAGCATCCCAAATTCACACTCTCCACCATCACAGTGCACACCATCTACAAGATGCACTGCAGAAATTCCCTAAAGATTGTTAAACAGCACCTTCCAAACCCATGGCCACTATCAGGAAGGGGCTGCCCTCCAAAAGCTTATGATTTCAAATAAACATGTTGGACTGTAACCTGGTGTCATGTGACTTCTGACTTAATCCAGGGGTTGTGACATAGTTATGGTGACGTGGTCATGACATTTTCCCACATGGTGAATAGAATGAGATTTATTCTAATTTCATTCCAAAAAGAACCATAAACAACAGTTACACGTTCATTCCTCCAGCCTTGGTCAATTATGTTACTTCAGCTCTAATTGGGTGTTTCTAAGTTCTGGGCAGGGCACTCTCATGACCTGTCCTACCTGCCTATCTTCCTTTCCACCTATCCACTCCACCCTCCTCTCTGACCTATCACCTCCATCCCCACCCCCATTCACCTATTGTACTCTATGCTACTTTCTCCCCACCCCCACCCCTCACTCATTTATCTCTCCACTCTGCAGGCACCTTGCCTCTATTCCTGATGAAGGGTTTTTGCCTGAAACGTCGATTTTCCTGCTCCTCGGATGCTGCCTGACCTGCTGTGCTTTTCCAGCACCATTCTAATCTAGACTCTGCCTGCAATCATGTTTGAAATCTCAGCAACATGGGTGATTTTTAAGTGATATGGTTGAAAGAACAAACTACAGTGGAATAACCTGGCATTCTGGGTCTTTAACCTTTTCATGAAAGTTAGCAGTTGTAGTCAGTATGGACTGTGGTCTTTCTGTATCCATTTTGGACATATACCTCAAAATGAGCATTCATAATAAACCAAGAGTTTCCTTCTCTACGTAGAGTACTGCAACTGATGCTTGTTTAGTTATTTTGGAGAAGTACCCATTTAAAGTCTCTATTCCAGGTTCATCAGCCTGAATAAGGACACCCCCATCCCGATGTCATTGACTTTAACAGCTACATTAAATGTTTGATTAAAAGTTGGAGCTTCAAGCCTGTGTTCACTTCGTAAAATGGTCTTTAGTTTTTTAAAAGCCGTTTGACATTTCTCAGTCCATACTATCTTTACTTTTTTCTATAGTAGGTCAGCCAGCTGCACCATACTGTGCAGAAGTCGTAGGATCCATTTTCGGTAGCACCCACACATTCCCAAGAAATTCATGATTTCCTGTTGTTATGTGGAGTGGGAATCTGTCTTGTTACTTGTACTAATACAGCCCTGAACAATACCTATTCTTGACCCGTTCCATATAGTAGCTAAGGGATACTTGTCCCTGAGCAAAGTTGCTGTTTGTGAGATTGACCATTAGGTCAGCTGACTGTATTTTCTGGAAGAGGGTAAGCAGTTGCATTATGTCTATTTCCCAAGTGTTGCTGTACACCAGGAAATCATATAAATTATTACAATTAGCTAAGCACACCACTGTCTAAAGCTTTATCAACTTTTGAAAGGTGTGTGGGGCATTATGCAGTCCAAATGGCTTGGTTTTACACTGATATTAACCCATCTGGAGCTCTGAAAGTGGAGATTTCCTTCGTGTGGCCAGTCAAAGGAACCTGCTTACACCCCTTGATTACATTTATCTTGGGAAAATAGGATCTTTCGTGATCCTGGCGATGCAGCCTTCCAGCCAGAGTATTGGCTAGGAATCAGCTCTGATTGTTGCATTAACATTTCTTTAGCCATTGAAGTGCTTTGTGTAGCCATCCGGCTTGGTCACAGTCACAACTGGGAAGCTCTAGTGAGTGCTGCTAGGTTCCATTCGGTGGTGCTCCAGAATGTGGTTAATCTCCTCCTGGACCTGGGCCAGGTTTTCTGGACCTAGCCAATAGGAATATTGCCTTATGTGAGGAGGCTTTCACGCATCTACATCATGTAGAGCCAAGATGGTGAAGCCGGGCTTGCATCTGTGTAAGGGCAGTGAGCGGCCATGTTAAGTCTGCATGCTTACCTGCATCTAGTGAGCTAATGAGGAGTCTATGTTTCCTGGTATTTTTGTATCAGTTAGCCAGGTAGGAGGGGGTACAATGGGGTCTTGTTCAAACCTTCTCATTCATCCTTGCTATTACCCTCATCCTCTAGGTCTGTGGCAATGAAACATTTTGTGGCAATGCTATGGTTTTATCATGTTGACCTGACTCTGCCTTTGCTTTTTACCCCGATCTGGGTTCTCAATCAGATAATTCACTTAGAGCTTCTTTCCTGTACCATAGTGGCAACTGAACCAGACCTTTAAGAATCCATTGGTATTGATGGGAGCACAAACACGCAGTCTCCTGACTGAAAGTTCAGGCCCTGGCATATTTGTCAGCCTGTTTTCTCATCACTGTCTCGGGGATTTTTAAGTGTTCCTGGGCCCTCACAGGTGTCAATCCTGAAACTCTGCTACATCATCTAACGAAGACACTTGCTCCTTTTTAACTAAATATTTCCCTCATTGACCTCATCAGCGATGTTATTATACACCACACAGAGCAAGTGGGACTTGAATCCAGCCTCCAGGTCTAGAGGTAGGAATGATACCACTGCATCACAAGAGCCCCTATCCTTCTTCTGTTCTAAAGCCCTCTCCTTGATACATTTCAGAAACCCTTTCATTTGATGACTGTAAACTAACACAATTGGACTAAACCCTGGGGACTCACTGGGTGAGTCCCAAGTCGTGAGAAGAAAATCTAATCCTTTGTCCCATTGACAGGGTACTCATGGCATTAGGTCCTGTTCATTGTTTTTAGGGCCAGGTGATACCAGTCCAGTACCCCTGAGATAGTGAGTGACATGTTGAAGACTTCTGCTACGTCGCAATCAAATTACCCAAGATGTTGTGGAATTAAATAATTAAATGTGAGCTCTGGTCTGTCTGGATCTCTGCTGGCAGACTATACCAGGTGAGGAATCAAATTCATTCTATCAGTTTTGAGTCAGTTTTGGTAGACATAGTTTTCAGGGTCACAGCCTTTGGGAAAGGGTAGCCATGTCCATGGTGCTAAGGATGGTCACGTAGTCTTCTTTATCTTGAGCAGGAATACCACAGAGTACACTAACACTATGCTGAATAGTGGCCCAGAGATGGCATTTAAATCATGGGAGCAGGTCTCACTGTAGTTTAGTGTTTTCCCATAACCAGGCAGATATGACTAAACCTTACGACATCCTTGTGGCACCATGGTGAGTAAAAGTACTGGCTGATGTAGGCTTGGGTTTTATGTATGCTGACATGGATGGCACAGTGGTTCAGTGGTTAGCACTGCTGCCTCACAGCATCAGGGACCCACCTTTTAGCAACTGCTTGTGTGGAGTTTGCATATTGTCCTCATGTGTGCAAGGGTTTCCTCCCACAGTCCAAAGATGTGTATGTTAGATGGATTGGCTGTGCTAAACTGCCCCAAAGTGTCCAGGAATTTGCAGGCTAAGTAGGTAAGCCATGGGAAATGCAGGGTTACAGAAGTGGGGTGGATTTGGTTTGGATGCTATTCCGAGGGTCGGTGTGGACTTGATGGGCCAAATGGCCTACTTCTACTTTGTAGGGATTCCATGATCAGACATCAGAATTTTGTGAACTGAAAGCAATTTTCCTCATGGCACTTGAGTGGATCAGTGACCATTCCTCATTTGCAGGTCTGTTGTTGGGGAGGGTCTCCACTCCCTCCTCAGGTCCTCGTTTTCCATCTAGTAGGTCAGGGACTGCTTCTATCTCAGCTTCAATGTGAGCAGTCTGAGTTAATGCCTTTAACAGTGGCTTGTTAGGCTGGCCGCACTCTTTATTTCCTCCTTGGGTCTTCTAGACTCCCAAAAATAAGTTTAAGATAACCTGACCAGAGGCACTTGTTTGCAGTGCCACCTTAGCCTAAAGTGGGTGAGCCTGTCTGAGTGTAGACCACTGTGTCACACAGACAGGAAAATTCCAGCCACTTCCTCCTCCAGCTGTTCAGTCTCCCTGACCACAGTGGCTTCTGAGACCACTGGGGAATCTATTACTTTTGTTCTGTATTTATCGAGAATCAAGTCAACCCTCTCTGCAGGCAGGGTGGGGACGAAGCCCAGTGTCACTGATCCTGACACAAGGCTACACAGCAAATGCAGACACTAAAGGAGGATACCAAGGTACACTCCTTCAATCCCTTTTACCTGCACCTTGGCACCTAATGCACTCTCTAATGGGAAGATCCGACCTTTTCCCAGCAATGGAGTTTGATTTGCTCTGGTACCCCTTTGTATCACTACAGATCTGCTTGCCTCACCCTGGGAAAATGTGGCCATTCTTCCTTATAAAGTGTCTTCAAAAGTGATAATTTATCCAATCTTTTATTTTGTCTGTCGCCACAAACTGCCAATGTGTAAAAACCATTACTCAGGTGAGATTTCCCAAGTTATTACAGTTCCAAATGGGATACCTCAGATTGTATCTTTAAAGCTCTATGTTTGTATCAATACTCTTCAGATGGCAGCTTTCCTGGGCCGAGCTGGAGGTGTGGCAGAGTAGGCTGGAGTGGGATTCAAATTTGCTGGACCCCTGTCCTTTGCTTTGGAAAAGTTCCAACAGAGCGTGGAGGCAAAAGTCTACATGTGTCCACTACCTCTCACCAATGTCAACTAACCACCATTCCTGCTTTTCATTCTGAGGACAGAAACACTGATGTGATCAGATGAATGACAGTCAGATCTTTGACTACCAGTAATCCTGGCCACTGTGTCTTCTTCATGAGCTTTGGCTCAGTTGGTAGTGCTCTCACTTCTGAGTCCGAGTGTGTAGGTTCAATCCCCAGTCTAGAGCCTTAAGCACGCCTTTCATGCATACTTCAGCAGAGTGCCGTACATTGCAATACTGTTGGACAGGTTGCTGTCTTTTCCAAGTGAAAAGGAATCTCATATCTCCCTTTCAGATTTTTGTCAGTGATTTTGAATCTAGATCTATTGCTGCACTGCCGGAAGAAAAGAATACAAATACTTCCATAGAATCATAGAGTACAGAAGAGGCCCTTCAGCTCACCCAGCCTGTAAAAATGTACACAAATCCCACTTTCCAACAGTTGTGCCATTGCCTTCAATACTGTGGCATTTCAAGGGCTCATCTAAATACGTTATAAAGGTCATGAGGTTACCTGCTTCTACTACCCTCCCAGGCAGTGCATTCCAGACACCCACCATCCTCTGGGTGAAAACAAAATTCTTCAACTCACAGATAAACCTCCTGCCTTTCAACTTCTTGGTATTTGACCCTTCCACTAAGGGGCACAGCTGCTTTCTCTCCACCTGTCCATGCCCCTCATCATCTTATACATCTCTATCAGTTCCCTCTCAACCTTCTCTGCTCCAAAAGAAACAACCCAACCTTTCTTCATTCTGACATGCTCTCTCCCATACTCTTTCCTTCCCCTTTTCTCTTTATCCCAGGCAACACATCCTTTCTAACAATACCGCATGGAGACAGTGAGGTCTGCAGATACTGGAGATCAGAGTTGAGAGTATACCACTTGTTATCTTTGTTCCAAGGAAAACTGTCTTAACTTTTCCAACCTCTTCTTATAATGATTATGAGCAGAAATTTGAAAAAAGTTATTTGAAAGAAAAAAACAACTTAAATGCCAAGAGGAGACCAGAAGTCAATCTTTACTCCGTTTTAAATCTATTCACAAAGTTGTACATTACAAATTAATAGGTACAAATTGTATAACCTGCTGTCTCTTTATTCTCCTTTTCAAAAAAAAATCAACCTGTTTGCATTATGAAACACATCCTGAGAACGGAAACCAAACCTACTGGCCCAGAGGTAGGGACACTATCACTATGCCATAAGACCTGTTTGAAAAATACACAGCACTGTTCTGAATTCTTCTCTTAATCAAGTATAAACAGCACTCAGACCTCACACCATCACCTTATTAATTTATCAGTCCAACCAGTGGAGCTAGCTCTTTATGTTCTTTTGATAATTGTTTAACTAAAGCCAGTTAAATCAACATAAGTAATGAATACTCCTTTATAGTATAAGTGTCTCTTTGTAAGTTAACTTGTTTGGTTTCTTATGGTGCAGTGGTATGTCCCTACCTCTGGGCCAGAAAGTCTGGCTTCCAGTGAACTTAGTTCAAGTCCCACTTGCTCCAGAGGTATGTAATACAATCTCTGAACAGGATGATTAGAAGATAGCTATTAATCAACTATTAATTCAGAGACATCTCGAGGACAGGTGGGACTTGAACTGAGAACTTCTGGTTTAGTAGTAGCGGTGCCATCACTGTGCCACAAGTCCTATAGCATTGCTTTCCATGTGATCAAAGTGATTTTCTGGCAAATGCCCTCCATCTGTACGTCCTTGACCTACTTTTATGAATTATGGGCATGGCAGAACTTCCATTTACTCCCAGATCCATTCCCCTGAGACATCTCCAGGAATTTCCTGACCCAATTTGGACTATTTCTGGTTAGAGTTCCTTGAGCCTTGTTTACACGTCAATCATATTGGTGGTTGGAGCAACTCGGTTTGACAAATAAACTCGATTAGAAAAAAAAGTGTGTTGATACGACATTAAATTGCTTTGGCTTAAGCCCAAGTTTACACAAACTGAACTTCCTGCTACCCAGAACTCCTTTTGTTAGTTATCTCTGTACTCTCTCAAAGAAATAATGCTGTCATTTTAGGTCTGACAATAAATTCTGGTTTTAAATATTAATTCATACAGGAAGAAGTAAGGCATTAGTTGAGAGAAAAGTCAACTTTATCCCTTGTATGTTTACTGCTAATTGGTGTGGAATAGCAGATATTTATTCAATATAATTAAAATTGGATTATTTATTCTCAAACAGTCCTTTAATGAAATAAAATGAAACTTCAGGCACTTTTGTGATTTTTATTTGTTCTGCAATATTCCAACATACATTTGTGAACTATCTCCACAAATACAGTATTAGGTGAACAATATTTTCAAAAGGCTTTTGATAAGGTTCCAGACAAGAGATTAGTAAGAAAAATTAAAACTGATGGTATCGAAGGTAATGTAATGATGTGGATAGAGACCGGATTGGCAGACAGGAAGTAGAGAGTTGGAAAGAACAGGTCCTTTTCAGAGTGGCAGGCAGTGATGAGTTGTTACCACAGGGACTCCAGCTGTTCACAATATACATTAACGATTTGGATGAAGGAATTGAAAGCCATTTTTTCCAAATTTGCAGATGACACTAAGTTGGTAGCAATGTGTGCTGTAAGGAGGATGCTAAGAGGCTGCAGGATGACTTGAACACTGAGTGGGCAAATACATGGCAAATGCAATGTAATGTGAATAAATGTGTTATTATCCACTTTGGTAGCAAAAACATGAAGGCAGATTATTATCTGAATGGTGGCAGTTTAGGAAAAGGTGAGGTACAACGAGACCTGTGTGTCATGGTGACGTAGTCATTGAAGGTCGGCATGCAAGGTACAGTGGGCGGTGAGGAAAGCAAATGACATAATGCCCTTCATAGCAAGAGGGTTTGAGTATCGGAGCAATGATGGACTTGCTGCAGTTATACAGGGCCTAGGTGAGACCACTCCTTGAGCATTGTGTGCAGTTTTGATCTCCTAGCTTGAGAAGGATATTCTTGCTATTGAGGGAGTCCAGTGAAGGTTCACCAGACTGATTCCCAGGATGGCAGGACTGATTTTGAGGAAAGACTGGATTGTCTGGGTTTGTGCTCACTGGAATTTAGAAGAATGAGAGAGCATCTCATAGAAACATTTAAAATCCCGATGGGATTGGACAGGTTAGATATGGGAAGATGTTGGGAAGAACTAGAGGTCACAGTCTAAGAAGGGGTAAACCAATCCGGACTGAGATGAAGAAGAATTTCTTACTCAGAGAGTTGTGAAGCTGTGGAATGCTTTCTCACAGAAAGCTGTTGGGGTTAGTTTGTTATTTATAATCAAGAGGGAGCTGGATGTTTCCCCTGTGGCGAAAGGGATCAAGAGGCATGGAGAGAAAGTGGGAATGGGATACTGAAACTGAATGATCAGCCAGGATCATACTGAAATACTACTGGCCACCTATTTCCTATGTTTCTATACTGCTTTTTCAATGCTCACATTATTATGTTTAAATAGCAAAAATTACAAAGGGATATTGACAGACCAGATGAATGGGCACAATTGTGGTAGGTAGGGTTCAATATAAGCAAGACTGAAGTCATCTTTTAGTCCAAAAAAGGAGAGACCAGGGTACTTTCTAGATGGCATGAAGTTAAGTACAGTGGATGTCCAAAGAGGCTTCAGGTTTCAGGGACATAAATCTTTAAAATATCATAAATAAGTTCGGAAAATAGTCAAGAAAGCCAATGAAATGCTTGCTTTTATTCCAGATGACTAGAGTACAAAGATAACAGAGGTTGTGCTACAGTTATCAAAATCCTGGTTAAAAACCCACTTGGAGTACTGTGAGCAGATCTCGGCACCACCTTGAGAAGGATATATTGGCCTTGGAGGGAGTACAATGTAGGATTACAAGAATGATACCTGGACTTCAGGGGTTAAGTTTTGAGAAGATATTATACAAATTAAGCCCATTTTCTGTAGAATGTAGAAGATTACAGGATGATCTGATTGAAGTCTTCAAGATATTAACAGGAAAGCACAGGGAAATAAAGGATAACAGAGCACTTAGAAAATACCAATGCTGATTACATAAAATCAGCATGAATATATAAAAGAGAAGTCATGTTGGTCACACTTACTGGAGTTTTTTGAGGTCATATGTAGTAGAGTAGATAAAGGACAATCATTGGATATTGGTATACTTGGATTTTTAGATAGCTTTATATGACGTTCCATATCAGAGGTGAGTGTGCAAAATCACAACATATGGGATTGGCGGTAATATACTGGCATGGATTAAGAATTGGTTAGCAGATAGAAAACAGAGTAGAGATAAATGGATAATTTTTGGGGCAGAAGGGAATAAATACGGAGGTATTTTATGGATAATATTTAGGCCACATCTTTTCATATTATTGACCAATGATTTGAATGAATCAAATGCAATCTTTCTAAGCTCACTGACAACACAAAAATAGGGGGATTGTGAGTGATGTGAAGGATGTAAAAATCTTTCAAGGTGACTGTGACAAGTTGAGTGAGTGAATCAATGCATGGCGGATACGAATTGGAAAAGTGTGAAGTTGTCCACTTTGGTAGGAGAAGCAGAATGGCAAGGTATTATTTAAAGGTAATGGATTCAGAAATATTGATGTATAAAGGGACCTGGGTGTCCTTGCACATGGGTCACTGAAAGCAAGTAACACCAGTTGGAGGAACAGTTAAGAAAAAAAATGATATCTTGGCTTTCATTACAAGCAGCTTTGAGAACAGGAGCAAGGAGGTTTTATTGTAGCTGCACAGGGATGTAATGGGAACATTGGATAGGCATATGGAGGATAGTGGGCTAGTGTAGGTTAGGTGGGCTCGGATCGGCGCAACATCGAGGGCCGAAGGGCCTGTACTGCGCTCTATTCTTCTATGTTCTATGTTCTACATCTGGAGTATTGTGTGCAGATGTGTCTCCTTCCCTAAGAAAGGGTATACTTGTCATGAATGCAGTGAAAGAGTCAAAAGTGTGGTGCTGGAAAAGCACAGCAAGTCAGGCAGCATCCAAGGAGCAGGAGAATCAATGTTTCGAGTATAAGCTCTTCATCAGGAATGAAAGTTCACCAGACTGATTTCTGGGATGGCAGGTTTTGTGAGGACAGATTAGGTTCACTGGAGTTTAGAAGGATGAAAAGGGATCTGATTGAAACAAATAAAATTCCAATAGACTGGATGCTGAGAGAATATTTTCCCTGGCGAGGAGTTCCAGAAGAGGTGGTCATAGTCTCAGGATATTAAGTAGGTCATTTTGGAGATGAGGAGATATGTCTTCCCCTGAGGGTTGTGAACATCTAGAATTCCTTACCCCAGGAGTCTCTAGAGGACTTCTCACTGAATATAGAAAAGAAATCGATAGCTTTCTATAGGCTAAATAGGGCAAGGGGGAGAGAGTACATGTAATTTTATAGAGGATCTACCATAATCGTATTGAATGGCAGAGCAGGCTCAATGGGCCAAATGGCCTACTGCTGCTCCTGTTTCCTGTGTTTATTTAAATAGAAATAAAGTATGGAGTTTTGGGGAAAGGGCAGGAGAATGGGATGAAGTCATGATGCCCATTGAGAGAGCCAGTGCAGACATAATGGGCTGAATGGTCTTTATCGGCACCAGATTCTGTGATTCTGAGATTGAATGCCTCTCTTGGTGGTTCATCCCATATATGCAACTCTTGATCCATAAAACAGTTGAACCTAAAAATATTTCACCCTCTGTCTTCTAAGTTGGAAGCTGGGCCACTTGTTGAATTTGTAATTAAGCTAAACCTTTTGATGTCTGTTAAATTTGTAATGATGTATATAAAACGATCTACATAGGGTCATAGTGTCATAGAGATGTACAGCACGGAAACAGACCCTTCAGTCCAACCTGTCCATGCCGACCAGATACCCCAACCCAATCTAGTTCGCCTGCCAACATCCGGCCCAAATCCCTCCAAACGGATGGAGGGCTTCAGATATCTGGATCATTGGGATCTCTTTGAATGCAGAAAGGAGTTGTACAAGATGGATGGGATCTTTTGCTCTCCACTGTAAAAATGTCATGCTTTTCCAGCCTATCCTCATGATTAGTGCGCCCAATCCAGGTTTCAATTCAGTATCCTCCATTGTCTCTTTCTTAAAAATAAAGTTAAATGTTAATAGCCATCAAATAAAGCCCACAATATAGGAAGTAACAAAGAAGTGGTCCTCATTTTGTCTATCTACTGATGAGTTTTCAAAGTTGCAGATTTACTTCATTCTTGCCTCATATCTCTCTTCTTTTCCATTGCTTGATGCATACTCACTAAAAAATTAGTAATTGCTATGAAGTGTTTAATTTGAAGCTCAGATTTGCACTAATGCTCAAATGAAAGATGCTGGAGATCGGAAATAAAAATCTGAAAATTTCCAAAGAGGAGTCATATTGGACTCAAAACATTATCTCTGTTTCTCTCCCCACAGTTGCTGCCAGACCTGATGAGTTTCTCCAGCAGTCTGTGTTCTCCTGTATGCTATTGTCATCTTTCTCTTTGATTAGCAGTAACACATGGGTCCAGTCTGCTTGTATTGAGAAGCTGCAAGGAATCACACTTATTCTATGGGTACGTTCGGGCAATAGAAAGCATGTACATTGCGGGTGTGCCATCAAGAATGTGTGTGAGAGGTATAGCTTTACTCACTTTCAGAGTATACTTGGCTACAAGCCTAGTATCAGTGCATGATAGTTTGGACAAACATGTCTAATATAAATAGGTGATGAAGCTTGTAAATTACTTCAAAGTAAAGGTGAATCAGGTTTCATTCTGCTTCCCCATGTCAAACTGAACTCTATCTGGATTCAGGTTATATTTCCAATGTTGTGTTCGTGCACAGTGATTCTGTTATACATTGATACTGTAGTTATTGTATCAGTGGTTGTACTTTGTTTATGACAGCTTCAAGTACCACTAAAGCTTGCCCGAGTCATTTTCCCAACAGAATTCTTTCCCAGCTGCGGAAGGAACATAATGTTAGAATGGCTGTGCAATAGAGACTGAGCAGCAGTGGAAGAAGAACAAACACCATAATAAAGCTGAAGTACAATAAGCTTGTTTTGTAAACTGCATAGCCACGCACCTCTCATACAGTGCCAATTCTTATCTTTCAGAAGATAGGCTAAACCAAGGCCCGGTCTACCCTCTGAGGTGAATAGAAAGGATTCCCCAGCACTATTTCAAAGAAGAAAAAGGAATTTATCCCAATGTATATTTGTATCACAAAAAGCCAATTATCTGATTATTAATACATTTATGCTCTACGTAAATTGGCTGTGGTGTTTCTTACCTCATGACAGCGACTGCATTTCAGAGGTATTTCATTGTTTGTGAAGCATTTGGGACATCCTCTGGTCATGACAGATGCTATATAAATGTAAGTCCTTCTATTCCTATATCTCTCTTTCTGCTGCCAATTCTGCAATTATGTCATCACCAGCCTGATGTCTAATACTTGCACACCCTAGTCTGCAAGCTCTCCTGTTTCTGTTGATCCCTAGGTACAGATCTGCTGCTTCCCCTTGCTACTTATGCCAGTTCTCCTGTAGCTGCTGTCACTCTTATTCTTGCCAACTCTCCTGTAGGTGATGCCAGTCACATTATCAATGGTTCTCTTGAAGCTGCTGTCTGGCCACAGCCTTAGTTAAAAAAAATTAATCCTTTCATTCTGAGAAATCCTATTAAAACAGAAAAGGTGTTTGCACATTCTGGTACAGCTGGGTGTTCCTAATTAACACACTTGTGCTGGCCTGTTGTGGGTTAACACATTCCAGAATAAAAGACTGATTAATGTGGTCTTTGAGCAAGATAACAAGATGTTGGAATTAAATCAACATCAGAAAGCATTACTCCTTTTGTGATTGAAACATTTTCAAAAGAAAAGGGTGAAATACCTAATTGGAAATCTGCTGTTTGACAGACTAATTAAATTCTGGCAATTACAATTTTTAAAGTGGGTGTGCCCAATTGAGTGAATCCCTGGAAAGGATTTAACTGATTATCTCAGTTGGTCTCTGTTCGTCGTCATCTTCACTAATTATTTGACATATTTTAAAACCTTTAAGGTGGATACTTTGATTATACAATCAGAAGACTATTAGGAAGGCTGGAAGGTTTTCAAATTCAGATGATTTTGGAAGACTTAGATAGAGGTAGAGAATTTTTGAAGAAGGCCATCAAAAGCTGAGAAAGCTCTAACACAACAGATATTGGAAGGTTTATGAAAATTGGAATGTCCCGTCAAAAGGTATGCAATGATCATTGAAACAGTTAATTTATGAGCCCCAACAGAAAGTACAATACATACATCAGAGAATAATAGCATAGTTAGCAAAAGCTGGAATTGGAGATGACTGAAGAAAGAACGTGATGATCATAGACAGTAACTTGTCACAGGATGTCACGTCTCCAAGATGCTGCTGTAGAATCCCAGAGGAAAGTAGAACTGTCTGGTGCCATGGCAACAAGCTTACTCCAAGAGGAGGGATCAGTCTTGTGCTCTTGTCACAAACATAATTTCAAAGCTGGAAGATACAAGGGTTTTGTCAAATATGGTCTGTATTTCAGTCTTGGATGCTGTTTTGTTATACAGCTTGTCTATGGTGGCTAGATTATGGGTTGACTGTGGACTAACTAAGACCTGTGTGTGTGTGGACTGGCTGATTGTGGAATATTTGTGCAATTAGATCGAGGCAGACATGGTTAATAGAGATAATTCGTATTTCAGTTCATTTTTCATAATTTTCAATCTGAAATGTTTCAGAATTTACTTTTAGCTATATTATGAATAAAATGAAACTTTACAAAACAAAATTTTGGGATGTCAGCTGGTTACCCTTTCTCAATTTCATTGCTTAATTATAATTCCAACTTACAATCTAATAAACTTATTGGGACATCGGAAAAGTTGAGGATTTTGCATTTTAATTATATGGTGTATTATGATGAGGTGGGATATTAATTAAACATTTAGCTGTAACGAGGCGTCTCCAACACAGTGGCCATGCAGCAAATCAAGCTTGCACCACCAACTTTACTGGTTCATTATCCTACATACACTCCCTATCACACCCACACCTTGTTCCTTACACAGTCACTGTCAAATTAAATCTTCCAAATGGTGTACAACTTCTAGAACCAACTTTACATTAGCCTTCTTTGCCCATTCTTTCATTTCTATAGATGGTTTGTATTTCATATAGTTATTTAAGACGAGAAATTACGAATGATATGTCAAATATGGTCTATATTGCAAGTTTTGATGCTGAACATAATTTCGTTGCACTGCTTGTAACATGGTATCAATAGATTGCACATGGTGGTTGTGAGCCTTTGTATGGAGGCATGTGAGAGAAAGGGCCTTAAACTAAACTCGTGGAAGACAAGGGTTCTCTACTAACCTGCTCCCCCTGATAATCAGTATGCCAGCACAGCCTTAACTGTCTGAGGCACAGAGTGTTTGATGGGAAAGACCTCAAGGACCCATAGGCAGAGGTACAACCTATCTTTTTTGTACACATTTGAGACATGGACAATGTACAGCAGAAATCCCCAGAAAAATATCGTTGTGCATAATCCTACAAACTCAATGACAGGAAAGACATTCTAATATCAATGTCCTCTCTCTCTGCCAGCATTTTCAGCACTGGGGCCGTGGTCACCATCAATTAGCTGTGGGTGAGGGGTATATCGTCAGCGTGTCTGACACAGTTGCTGAAAACAAACTATCCGTCCCAAGTTCCGTCACAGTAAGTAGTTAGTGGGAGGGCAGAGCAGTTGTTTCAGGGATGTACCCGAAGTCTCCCATTGAGTCTTGGAAGTTGCTTTGTCTGCTCAAACTGGAGAAAAAGCAACGATGAAGGTGACGACCATCTCGAACATCTCCAACAGGCCCACGTGCAAACAGCGAATGAAGGGAGCAAACCCATACATTTGATGCACCCACCCACTTCTCCAAGCAGTACCTCCTTGACCTGTGATAGGACAAATGGATCCAGCATCAACTGTTCAGTCACCTCAGCACCCTTCACTCTGGAGTGGGCAAAGGTCTTCGCCAATTTGACTGACTGCCTAAGAAAGGAGACAAGTTCACGTGGGTGTGTATATGTTTGTTTGTTTGTCTGCCTTTGCAAATGTGAATGCACTTTGTGCTTGTGTCTGTATATTTCATTGTGTGTATTTGTTTCTGTGCGCTGCTGTTTTGAATACATGACACCTTTTAATTAAAAATGCGCTTTCTTTTATCTGAAAAAAGCTAACTGAAGGAAATGAATAAAAGAACAAGGTTGAGAAGCAGCTGCAAGAACAAATGAATGAGTTGCAAAAGCAACAGCTTTGTCTCTGGGGACATGAAATTGCAGTCTCGGCCCCTTTTAAGCGCCCAGACTCGGGTTTGATGTGATGATTGCGGCCTCGATTTGTTTTATCTTTCTCTGATTTGCTGTTATCCGCATCCACATGGTCCTCTCACTGCAGATGGCATCAGACAGTACAGAGAAAGCAAACTGGAGGCCAGTCAGACAGCCCATGGCATGAATTTTCATGGGTGTGGGGATGTGGCATCAAGCTAGTGTTCTACTTGTCTCGCCATGGGACCAGCGACACAATATGAACAAAAACAGGGAGAACGACAGTCATAGGTCAGGATCTCCATTTGACTACCCTAACCAAGGCATAGAACGAAATGAAACTGAGGACAAAGACTGAGAAGGAGCACAGTGGTTAAGATCAGATTGCTTAGCATTCAAAGGATGGTTGGTTCAGCAAATTAGCATAAGAATCCGACTGTCTTTTGGAATAATAAATGACGTGTTTGATTCTTCATACTGGCCGATTGTAGACTGGACCAAAGCACTCCTGCTGCTCTTAACTATGTCCCCCCAGTACGTATATTAGCTAACATTAGTTATGTGTCCATGACTCACAGATTTTTAGTCACCTTGAATGAGTGTTGTAAAAAACCAAACGAAGAAGGCAGTTTTATTTCATGCAAATATAATTTGTCAATTTTTTTAAAATTATGTTCTGGGGAAAGTGTATGCATAGAGTTTAAACTTGTTAATGTTTAACATGATAAATCATTCATATCACTGCTAAAATACATTTCCATTATTACAAGTGTAAATGTTTTCATGAACAGATTCAGGCAGCAAAACAGAACGGAGCCATTTCCTTTTCTTCCTCCTTTAATGTATTGAAGAATGGTAACCTGGTTCAGTTTCATTAACATACCAAAAATGGTAAATATTTTTAATGAAGGTAACTGTGGTAACTAGATTTAAAATCAATGAAAATAACTTTTGAAAACATTGCTGAATACTAGTATATGTTTTATTGTACACTAGTTAATTTCTTACGAAATTAAACATTTCTAATATGAGAGAACCTAATGTATCTGTTATTCTCTTTGTATCCATGAAAAAGGGTACTACTTAAAGGGTTTTCCCTAACCATTGATTTGGTGGCATTTTCTAATTTCAGTGCAGACACTAGAGTTAAATTGGCATGATTGCCAAATCTTAATTGAGTGTAAAAGATTGTGGTAGCAACACATATAATTGGCTTTGGGAGCAACTCACTCATGTTTAATATTCCTCAATCTTCAACTTGATCCCACCTAGACTGTGCTGATATTACTAAGATAAATAAGTGGAATATCTACCTCATAATAATGTTTACACTCTGTAAATGTTGCATCCTCTATGCATTGCGCTACCCTTAAAATTGCACCCTCTGCTGTACAAGTGTATTACTGCTATTCTCTGCACAAACTGTTAGTTCAAATTATGAGCATTAGGGACCGTGATAGGAAAGCATTAATATTTCTCAGAGTAATGTATCAGAGTCCTTTGCACCAAGTATAGGAATTTGTCCTGTTTAGGATGGATTAAAATTAAACTCCTAAATGTGAAAGGCTGACACCTACATGTTGCATCGCTCTTATCTTGAACACTGGCAACTGCACTTAGAATTGCACAGGACGTAACAGCACAGAAAAAGGACATTCAGACTAATCAGTCTGTTCCGGTATTTCTGCTCCACTTGAGCTTCCTCCCATCTTTCCGGATCTAAAATTACCATCCCACCTCTTCCTTAAATGCCTCTAAATGTATCTATACTACTTGCTTGCATCATTCCCTGTGGTCGTGAATTCCACATTCTCATCACTCTTCGGGTGAAATATGTTTTTTTGAATTCCCCACTGGACCTTTTCATGACTGTCTTTTATTCTTTACTCCAGCGGGTTGTGGAAGGTCAATCATTGTGCATTTTCAAGACAGAAGTCAAAAGACTTCTAGACTCTGATGACATCAAAAGATAAGGGGATAGCACAGGAAAGTATTGAAGAGGCAAATTACCAGCCATGGTCTATCTGGTTGGCAGAGCAATCTTGATAGGCTGAATAGCATGCTCCTGCTCATATGGTCTCCGGCTATGCTGTCCCAAATAACTGTAAAGAATGCTGTTGAGTAGCAGAAGGTTGCATTTAAATTTGTCAATTCTATTGGAGTTTTTTTTTGCAAATTTACAATGGTATTCAATGTAAGAAATACCATATCAGTGGCTCAGAACATGAGGACAATTTGAATCTTGGCAAGGGAGAGTTCTTCAAAAAGCTGATGTCTGCTTCTCCAACTCAAGCTTAATACTTGCTGGATCTTGATTATAGTGGGTGCAATGAACTTTTAAACATATACTTTTACACTTTTAAATAAGGAAGTTCAAGAATTTCTTTTTATAGTTTTAATGTTTGTAAAGAGCAAACAAGGCATTCAAAAAACGAGTGGCAATACAACAGAGGATTGGGGCAATCTGGCTTGGTTGAGAATAGATTAATGCAGAACAGGCAGCAAATCTTGTTGGCTTCTACTCCGTGTCAGCTAGGTTCCGTGATTGCACTGTTTCTGAGTCAAAGAATTGCAGGCTGCATGCCCTCTTACAGGATTTCTACATATTTTAGTCTGACAATTTGATACAGTGTTAAGGGAGCACAGCCTTGGGTCACCTTTTGCATGAGGTGTTAAAGCAAGGCCAAATATATTGGTTCAAGTAGAAATCAAAAGCTCCGATGGTAATATTCAAAGAGCAAGAATTCTCTCAGTAATCTGGAAAAATTTGGTTCATCAGCAAATGTCATCCCAAATGACTCTCTGGTTATTTATCACATGTGCTGCATGTGGATTTACCGTGTTGTTTGGTGTAATTAATTACAACAGGAGCTACACTTGTGTGAAGAGATCCCATTTTGATATTTATCCATCAGCTCCAGCAATCCTGTCATTAACACAGATGGAAACTAACCACTGAGGTACCTCTGCCAATTCTTGGGTCTCCATCCAAGACTGAAAGAACCCTTAGTCTTTAACTTATTTCTGATTTCTAAAGCAGCTGAAATCCAAAACTCAAACTGCAATCTTTTGTCCCATTACTCCAGTCAACTTGAGAATAGAATTTGTAGCTGTCAGTGAACCTTTGTATCTAAACCTAGTAATTTGATAATTACTTCCTGTAAGTCCAATAAAACGTTACAATTTGGCTCCAAACATCATGATGCAATCATTTTGATTCAATTATACCTTCACCATCTTCATAAACTGAAAGTGATGTGATATCCTTGTCATAAAATATAATTTCAAAAATTTGTTTTCTGTACCATCGTTATTGTTATTTAGTAGTCAACAGCTTTCCAACATTAATTCTAGCACATGAAACTATGGCATTGATTTTAGCTCTGCAAAAGTAGGAATTCGAGAAATTATTAAAATTGCGATTTGTAACTTCGATTTTATGAAAATGGCCTAAATTTTGCTACTTTCTAATTATATTGGCAAGCTTTAATTCTGCAAAGTGACTATTCATTCAGCTAAATCCTGGTCTTAGTTTACCTTTGATTACAGAATTCAGCTGCTTCTATGTTAATAATTAAAGAATTGTACTAAGCAAATTGACATTAACAATCTGAAATAATTTTATCTTCACCCATTGTATTAACCATTTTAATTATTATCTCTTGTTAGCTGAATTCGTGGGTGTGGGCAGATATCGTAGTTTACCATGTTAGACATCAAATTGCCCAACGAGAAAATGAAGACTGCAGACGCTGGAGATTAGAGGTTAAAAATGTGTTGCTGGAAAAGCGCAGCAGGTCAGGCAGCAGAAAAAGGAGCAGGAGAATCGACGTTTCAGGCATAAGTCCGAAGTTTCCTGAAGAAGGGCTTATGCCCGAAACGTCAATTCTCCTGTTCCTTTGATGCTGCCTGACCTGCTGCGCTTTTCCAGCAACACATCAAATTGCCCAAGCAAGTTTCTGGTTCATATTCTGTGCAATTCAAATTAATTCACCAATCAGTCAAATTACTCCAAATAAAATGTGTAACATGAATCTTACACTAGGTGTTTGTGTCAATCTATGAAGTATTTACACTGTAGAAAATCTTCCATTCAAATTAAAAGCATCAAAGGCTGTACATGGAAATTTTAATTTATTATTTAACAACATCTGATGAATGGTATTTTCTAGGAACTTTAAAGAACATAGAACATTACAGCTCAGTCAGGCCCTTCTGCCCTCGATGTTGCACCGACTCGTGAAATCAATCCGAAGCCCATCCCACAAATGCTATTCTATTTTCATTCATTTGTCTATCCAATGACCATTTAAATGTCCTTAATGTTGGTGAGTCTACTACTGTTGCACGCAGTGCATTCCATGCCCCTACTACTCTCTGAGTAAAGAAACTACCTCTGACATCTGTTCTATATCTATCACCCTTTAATTTAAAGCTATGTCCCCTCTTGCTAGCCATCACTATCCAGGGAAAAAGGCTCTCACTATTACCCAATCTAACCCTCTGATTATCTTATATGTCTCAATTAAGTCACCTCTCAACCTTCTTCTTTCTAATGAAAACAGCCTCAAGTCCTTCAGCCTTTCCTCGTAAGACCTTCCCTCCACACAAGGCAACATCCTAGTAAATGTCCTCTATACCCTTTCCAAAGCTTCCACATCCTTCCGATAATGCAGTGACCAAAACTGTACGCAATACTCCAAGTGTGGCTGCACCAGAGATTTGTACAGCTGCAGCATGACCTCGTGGCTCAAAAACTCCATCCCTTTACTAGGACATTGGTTAGGCCACTGTTGGAATATTGGGCCCAATTGTGGTCTCCTTCCTATTGGAAAGATGTTGTGAAACTTGAAAAGGTTCAGAAAAGATTTACAAGGATGTTGCCAGGGTTGGAGGATTTGAGCTATTGGGAGAGGCTGAACAGGCTGGGGCTGTTTTCCCTGGAGCGTTGGAGGCTGAGGGGTGACCTTATTGAGGTTTACAAAATTATGAGGGGCATGGATAGGGTAAATTGGCAATGTCTTTTCCCTAGGGTCGGGGAGTCCACAACTAGAGGGCATAGGTTTAGGGTGAGAGGGGAAAGATATAAAAGAGACCAAAGGGGCAACTTTTTCACACAGAGAGTGGTACATGTATGGAATGAGCTGCCAGAGGCAGTGTTGGAGGCTGGTACAATTGAAACATTTTGATGGGTATATGAATAGGAAAGATTTGGAGGGACATGGGCTGGGTTCTGGCAGGTGGGACCAGATTAGGTTGGGATATCTGGTCGACATGGACGGGTTGGACTGAAGGGTCTGTTTCCATGCTGTACATCTCTATGACTCTATGACTCTATAAAGGCTAACATACCATATGCCTTCTTAACAACCCTGTTAACCTGGGAGGCAACTTTCAGGCATCTATGTACCTGGACACCGATGTCTCTCTGCTCAACCAAACTACCAAGAATCTTACCATTAGCTGAGTACTTTGCATTCATGTTGCTCCTTCCAAAGTAAATCACCTCACACTTTTCTGCATGAAACTCCATTTGCCACCTCTCAGCCCAGCTCTGCAGCTTATCCGTGTCCTCTGTAACCTACAACATCCTTCAGTACTGTCCACAACTCTACTGACCTTAATGTCATCTGCAAATTCACTAACCCATCCGTCTACAAATCCAGGTCATTTATAAAAATGACAAACAGCAGTGGCCCAAAACAGATCATTGCAGTGCACCAGTAGTAACTGAACACCAGGTTGAACATTTGCCATCAACCACTACCCTCTGCCTTCTTTCAGCAAATCGATTTCTGATCCAAACCTCTAAATCAGCTCAATCCCATGCCTCTGTAGTTTGTGCAATAGCCTACAGTGGGGAATCTCATCAAACACCTGACTGAAATCCATATACACCACATCAACCACTTTACCCTCATTCACCTGCTTGGTCATCTTCTCAAAGAACTCCTCAACCTTCACATCCCCCTCTCGCTCTCTCTCTCTCCCTCCTCCACCATCACATCCACCTCCCTC
>NC_057742.1:15368231-15400547 GCF_004010195.1 Chiloscyllium plagiosum
CTCTATCCCCCCTCCTCCACCTTCACATTCCCCTCTCTCTATCTCTCTCTCCTCCACCTTCATATCCCCCTTTCTCTCTATCTCTCCATTAATCAAAGAAAGAGCATTACATTGAAATTACATTTAGTATAATGACTGAGATATGTTTTTCCTTTTGAAATCTGTTTCAAATTACCGTATGATTTAAAGCCAAATTAGTATTTCGCTTTGATCTAAAAATTCATATCCCCCTTTCTCTCTATCTCTCCATTAATCAAAGAAAGAGCATTACATTGAAATTACATTTAGTATAATGACTGAGATATGTTTTTCCTTTTGAAATCTGTTTCAAATTACCGTATGATTTAAAGCCAAATTAGTATTTCGCTTTGATCTAAAAACTAAAGGGTTTAAAATAAATGACTTAGCATTATTCTAATTTAGACTTTTTCTCAATCTTTCAACTTGTGTCTATAACAACACAGGAGAAAGTGAGGTCTGCAGATGCTGGAGATCAGAGCTGGAAATGTGTTGCTGGAAAAGCGCAGCAGGTCAGGCAGCATCCAGGGAACAGGAGAATCGACGTTTCGGGCATAAGCCCTTCTTCAGGATTCCTGAAGAAGGGCTTATGCCCGAAACGTCGATTCTCCTGTTCCCTGGATGCTGCCTGACTTGCTGCGCTTTTCCAGCAACACATTTCCAGCTCTATAACAACACAGCCATTTACCCAGATTTGTATAGATTGTCCCACTGCTAAACTGGTGTACTCTGCTGCCATTTAACAAATAGAACAGAAGTGTCAATAAATTATGTTATTTTCCAAAGATTTATAACTCACAAATAAATGAGAATGAGTTTATGTCAGTAACAGTACTACCAATTCTGAGTCTGAAGTCCAGAACATCACAGATGTTAGTAGAATCACAGAATCCCTTTGGTGTGGGAAGAGATCATTTGGCCTACCAAGTCCGCACTGAAAAGTGTGGCGCTGAGAAAGCACAGCAGGCCAGGCAGCATCCGAGGAGCAGAAGACTCAAAGTTTCGGGCATATGCTCTTCATCAGCCTTCCATCAAGTCTGCACCAACTCAATGGAGAGCATCCCGTCCAGATCTCCTCCCGATCCTCAATATCCCACATTTACCAAAACTAATCCACCTAACCTGCATATCTTTAAACTGTGGAAACTAGGGTTGCAGGTAAATAACTCTTTAATATTTGCATCACATATAGACAGGATGGTTCAAAAAGCATTTGGCATACTTGCCTGCATTGCTCAGTCATTTGAGTAAAGGAGTTGGGACGTTATGTTGATGTTGTACAGGAGATTGGTGAAGCCTCTTCTGGAATACTGTATCCAATCCTGGTCACTAAGTTATAGGAAGGATATTATCAAGCTGGAGAGGGATCAGAAGAGATTTACCAGGATATCCCCAGGTATGGAAGGTTTGACTTATAAAGAAAGGCTGGATAGTCTTGGACTTTTTACACTGGAGCATAGGAAACTGAGAGGTGACCTGATAGAAGTTTATAAAATAATAAGATGTATAGATAGAATTGATGGTAGTTGTCTTTTCCCTAAGATGGGGAATTTCAAGTCATTTTTAAAGTGACAGGAGAGAGATTCGAAAAAGACAAAAGAGGCAATTTTTTTACACAGAGGGTGGTTTGAGTGTGGAATGAACTTCCTGAACAAGTGGTAGATGCGGGTACAATTATAAGTTTTAAAAGACATTTGAATGGGTACATGAATAGGAAAGGTTTGGAGGGATCTAGGCCAGAAGCGGGCAAATGGGACATGTTTAGTTTGGGATTATGTTTGGCATGGACTGGTTGGACTGAAGGGTCTGTTTCCATGCTGTATCACTCTATGACTCTATAAAATACAAACACCACACAGACAGTCACTCAAGGCCAGGGTACCTGGCACTCTAAGGCAGCAGTGCTCACCAATGAGCCACTGTGTGGTTAGTCTTTATTTCAAATTATTCCATGTGATAGCAAGACTGTGTTTGACCCCCACAGCCACATTTGACTGACTGTGGCATCAAGGTTGAGACAAGATACAGGTTTGAGCTGCTAAATCTCAGTGATTTTAAGTCACACAAGTACCAGTCAATGCCCATGTCTGACAAGAGAGAATACAACCATAAACTCTTGGCATTCAATAGTATTAACATGGCTGAATCCCTCACTATCAACACCCTGGGGATTACCACTGACTAGAAACTGAATCAGACAAGCAATATAAATACCATGGCTACTAAAGCAGGCTAGGAATCCTGTAGCGAGTAATTCACTACCTCACTTCCCAAATCTTGTCCACCATCTACAAGACCTACATCATGAATGTGATGGACTACTCACCTCTTGCCAGGATAAGTACAGCTCCAACAACACTCAAGAAGCCTGACACTATTCATGATAAAGCAGTCACTTGGTTGGCACCAAATCCTGTAACAGTCAGTCCTTCTGCCACTGATACATAACAGTGCACAATCTACAAGATTCACTGTTGAAGTTAAAAATGGCTCCTTAGACAGCATCTTCCAAGCCCATGGAAGATCATAACTTGCAGGCTTTCCTTCAATCCATTCACCATCCTGATCTGGAAGTATCTTGCTATTCCTAGGTTAAATCCTGGAATTCCCTTCATAATAGCATTGTGGGTCTAGCTCAGAAATTCAACGTTTCAAGAAGACAGTTCACTACCACCTTCTCAACGGCAACTAGATGCGGGCAATAAATCTGGCCCAGCCAGTGATGTTACAACCAATGAATACAAAAGTCCTTCAAGCCACTCATTAGAATTTGAGCACTTAAAAACTTCACTGCAGTAGTGAAAGAATGTTGCAGTGTCTGAGATGTTGTTCTTCTGATGAGACATGTAAAGGATCCAATGACAATACTTAAAGAAAAGCAGGTATTTCTGATTGTGCTTTAACCAATATTAATTTCTTGACCAGCAAAACAGATGGAACTAACTTTTGTGCTGCGTGTACCTGGGAACTGACAATTCTGTAGGAGTAAAGGCCAAGACAATAGAGTCATAGAGATATACAGCACGGAAACAGACCCTTTGGTCCAACCAGTCCATGCCAATAGGAGAGATTGTGATATGTGCCTCTGGATTTCTGAGGGTTTCCAGTGGAGATGTTGACAGAAGGGAATATTCCAGTCCTGTTGCTTCCAGCCACTAAAACTTTCTGAATGTCCAAGAATACTAATGGCCAGAAAAATCTGGCAGTGTCTGGCCCTGAATGCCATTGACTGGAAGGCCAGTGGAGGTCCCAGGGCAGGTGAAGAGTTACAGATAAAACATTTCTAATTGATTTGTGCTGGCAACTACAAGTTTGGATTTTTATATAGGTTCTCTGGCAATTGGCAACTTGGAGTTCCAGGGTCAGAGGGAGCAGTAGACTTGAAAAACCTTGCAACTGCTCATTGGCTTTTTGTTTCCACCACCAGGACTGGGGTACATCCGAGAGGACCAGCTACTGAAATGGCTCCACAAGTGGAATACAGATGTTCCTATGGCTGCAGAAGTCCACTACTCCTGTTGAGTGTCAAGGCAGAGCATTCCTAGGTATAAGTTTGGTCCTCTATCTCGTTACCTATCACAGTTATCTTTTGTGTAAGCTTGCTCCACACAACCACATTGTTTGCAATTCAAAATTAAATAATTACCTGCAAACTGCTTTGGAGCATCCCAAGATTGTGATAAGCACTATACAAATACACCTTTCCTCGTTTGTTTTCACAAATTAGTTTTGACTAGGAACTCATTTTAAAAATAAATATTCTGTACTGAGCTTTTTCATACAACAGAGATGTTACATGTGTTAAACTTTTATTATAACACTAGACCACATCAAATTTAGAACTTGACATCTGCTTTCTGAGTGGGCCTGGGGTGAAGGACATTATCCAACTTTAAATGCTACATACAAATTATATTTGAATCAAGAGGTTGGGAAATTAGTTACACAATCCAAAAGCAAAATCTGAAATGTAAATAAGGAAAACACTACTCAACAGTACTCCCAGCATCTGTGGAGAGAGGAACAGAGGTTAGGCTGATGAATTTTCACCAGAAAATTCTGACAAAAGACACTGTCTTAGCTCTGTTTTAAGCATATTCCCCATTTTCTGTTGAATTTTATATCAGTTTACTAGTTTTTCTGATGCATCACTGGGTACATACACCATTGTGGGACACAAATCTTGATGTTGATGATCTCAATCAGGCAAGTGGTGTAATGATAAACGGTCAACCGTAATTAACATAGTTCAGAAGTGTGAACGCTTCGCCTGATCACATTCACAGCTGAGACTCACACATTCATGACCATTTGGATAGGGTATCAAAAAGCAACAGTCACCAAAAGAGTATCACAGAGCATGAAGCCACAACAACCACAACAAGTTGTATTTATATAACACCTCTAATGTAATAAAACATCCCATTCACAGAAAACAACAAGATTTGACACTGAGCCACAGAAGGGGATATTAGGACAGCTGACAATATGTTTGGTCAAGAGGTATGTTTTAAGAAGTGATTTAAAGGAGGAGACATCTGCATTCAGGAGAGGGAAGGTGAAAACTTCAGAACTAAGTGATTGTAAAAAACAAATAAGTTGCTTAACAAAACTTGAATCCAGACATTTGTTTAGAACTAGAGCAAGTAGTTTGTGCACAGTGTGCTATAATTTAGAAAACTGACATATGGCTGTTTTGCCACCTGGCACCTGAACTTTTTTTTTCACATCTTTCATTTTAAATTCTGGGTTTCATACGAGCAATATGACAGATATTACATTCAGTTCTTCGATTTAATTTACAACTTTGCATTCTAATTATTTTCATTGCCAACACCATTTTTGCAGCATTTCATTTTTGACGTTTCCATTTAGAATTGTCAGTTCCATTTATGATCTTTTTTATCAGCGTTATCTCAATGTTTTATCTCATCACCTTTTACCTTTACCATTGCTAATGTAATCAAGAAAAATTGCAGTCCTCTCTTTTCATTCTTATTTAAACTGATTAAAGATGCCTGCAGAGGAATGTCTTGTCACTGCTTTTTTCCCTTAGGATGCTGCTATTTTAGAATTTAAGGTCTATTTTGTTGCTTTCTCTGCTTTTATTGTTCTCTGTCCCCTTTCTTTTCTTACTTTGCAATCCCCTTGAGTGCTTGACTACATGCTTTTCTATTTAGGTTATTTATCTTATCTCGTTCTGCATCTCTGTCTTCCCAAAAGTTTGTATCTTAATCCCAGGTTTGTCCCTGGCTGCTCACTCAGACTGATTCCTATGAAGTGCAGTCTTATTGGCTAGTTTAAAACAGAGAATCAGCCTCCACATTGCTGGACAAAACCACCTATAAGCACCTTCAGAGGGGAATTGTAGCATTGTGGTCATGTCACTAGGCTATTGAAACATGTTTTTTTCTTATTGAAAATGTTAAAATAATATGAATAGTCACTGCATCATTTTTATTAGGCTGATATTGATGCAGTATTTTACCTCTCCTGAAATGCATATATCAAGCTATCTGCAACATCTATTAATTTGTCTAAGGTTGTTGCCTTAATCCTCAACAGGCATTGCTGATACAGTACACAGTGTTGGAGTTTCTTTTGAAGCACAGATTTTGATGGATAAAGTATGCTTCTCATTGTGCTTGAATGTAATGAATCAATCCACAACATCCAAATTCCTTTTCCTGAGCAATTCTTCCTGCTTTCAAATCAACCATTTCTAAAACTTATTCATTAGATGTTGGTATTGCCAGCATTATTTCATTTACAGTTGCCCTGAAGAAAGTGGAATTAAGTTGTTTTCTTTTTAACCATGACAGTTTATTTGGTGTAGGTACTTTCACACTGCTGTAAGGAAGGTAGTTCCAGAATTTTGACCCAGCAGTGATAAAGGAAGAGCGATATATTGAAAGTCAGGATGGTGTGTGACTTGGAGGAGAACTTGGTATTTCCATGTATCAGCTGCCCTTGTTCTTCTAGGTGGTCATGCTCAAGGGCTTTGATGTTGAAGAGAACATGGTGAGTTACTGCTGTGCATCTTGCAGATTGTACACATTGCTGCTACTGTGCGTCAGTGGGGAAGCAAATAGGTGTGGTTGGTTGTAGATGGTATATCTTGCTTGAAATAATGGAGTTAAAATTACTGACCTCCAATGACCACAGCAATCCTCCTTTGTGCTAGATATGACTCTAAGCAATGGAGAGCATTCTGCCTGATTCCCACTGACTCCAGTTTGAATGAGGATCCTGGATGCCATGTTGAGTTACATGTTGCCTTTATGTCAAAGGCAGTCACTCCCACCCTGCCTTTTCTATGGAAGTTTGGACTAAGGCGGCTGCAACAAGGTCAGGAGCTAAGTAGCCATGACAGATCCCCAACTCTCAAACTATCATCAAGCTCTTCCTTTTCAAGTGCCATGCTATCACAATGTGAACCATTCAGTCCATCCAGTACAGGGGTGCTGGGTGCATTAACTGCAAGGTGCTAAAACTTTGTTGATAGTACATCCCAAACCTGTAACCTCTAGCGATTGGAAGAACAAGATCAAAGGGTGGCTCAGAAAATGATCACCTACAAACTCGCCTCCAAGTAACAAACACCTTGGCTTGGTACAAAATCGTTGCTCCATTTTATCACTGGATCAGAGCCTGGAAAGTCCTACCTAAACAACTCTCTAGGTATATCTACTGCACATGAACAACAGCAGCTTTGAGGGTGAGAAGAAGCAGCCCTTTCTCATGGCAGTTATGGGCAAGACACTGGCCTAGTCAGCAATGTCCAGATCCCAAGAACAGAGGCAAGATGAACTTGGCTGAGCTGCAGTGAGAGGCAATGCCACACTCCACCACTCTGTGGCACTGCATGTTGGTGTTCATCCATTGCAATTTCTTTCCTCAAAATCCTTTGTGTGTTTGTACACAGTGGGATTGTCAATTGCTTTCATTTATTTTCATTCCACACATGCTAGGTGTTTTAAATGCCCAGCTTCTTCAAAAACCTCTTCAGCTGTCACCTCAATAAAAACTCCCCTCGCATTCCATTCTGGTAAACTCCAGCCCATGTTTTCATTTTAAGGTGCCACGTCCCTAAAGCAACTCTTTTCAGAATTAGTACTTTACAGGGTGTCGTTCACACTTCTGTGTTAAATGGGAGGCTTGATTCAATTTGATTTAATCCACTCATTCTAATTGAATTATTTCCCAACTGTTGGCCCCTCCCAGGTACCGCCTCTATTTGCATATCTCCGGGACCATTGCACTGATTGGCGACTCTATGTTCAATGAAGAGCTCCCGGCTCATATTCCAGGAGCCCCAAGAAAGCAAGGCAGTCGCATTCAGGGAGATAAAAGTACAGCGAAGATAGCGCGCTGTTTCCTCGCACTGTGAATGACTGGTTGAAGGCGACAGTCAATGAAAGAAGGGACTAGCCATCAGAGTCAGACCATGGAGAATCAAACCACTCGTTGCAAGATTGTTGTAGTTGGAGATGCGCAATGTGGGAAAACTACTTTATTACATGTATTTGCTAAGGATTGTTATCCCGAGGTAATTTTCTTTCTCTTCTATAGAATTTCTTCCCACAAAGCAGTCTGAAATTGGAATAAACCATCCGCTGTGTTGTGAGTAACTCACACCTTACTCAGGTGTTGCATTAAGATGTTAGTAAGATCTCTTCCTTATCCTGGAAAGAAATGCAATGAGACTAAGAGTGCTCACGGTTAAGTTTTGTCTCAAATGTGTACATATTAAATCGGTCGCCTCGAAATAAAATACTATAGTATTTCGTGCGAAATCTGACGGATGCTATTTAGAGATGTTGACGTTAGGGGAATTTATTCAAAATCAATTCTGCTTCGGTGGCGAAACTGGTAAAAGTACACCGATTATATTGATTTTTAGATTGACATATTTCCTTGTGTTTGCGTGATTTTTTTTTTCTGAATGATCTTCCTTTTAGGAACGCTAAAGTTAGCTTAAAAACACGAGCAAGTTTTTCAATTAACTGGTTACGAAAAATTAAATCAAATTGCGTCCACTCTAATAAATGTAACCTCGTTATTTTTCTAAAACCTCTTTTTTTTTCTTCCTTTAAAGCATCTATGAATTCAGGCCTTTAATGTCACTTTTCCTATCTTGAATTCTAGAATTATGTTCCCACTGTGTTTGAGAATTACACAGCGAGTTTCGAAATTGACAAGCAAAGGATCGAGTTGAACATGTGGGACACTTCAGGTGAGTTGCTTCGTCTAAACCAGGGGCTGCTGCTGGCTTCAGCGATGACTCAAAGTCAAAAATGACAGGCGAACTCTGCGCCATTGCACCAATCCAGTGTTCCACCTGGACCATCCCAGTGGGGGCTGTGTGCAGATTCTAACTGTTGGCGGGAGTCAGAGAAGAGCGCAGCATCATTTGCTGCAATCTGTTTCGCTCCTGACGATTTTCAGGAGTTAAATCTCCTGTTTCCACCCCACAGAGGGAGCGCCTTCAGGATGGAAACACGTCCCTAACACTTGGTTAAATTTGATTGTGAGTTGCATTGACCAGGCGCCCAGGCAGATTGCCATTCAAAGTGACAGCGCCGATAAGCGCAGCACGTAGCAGACAGACGACAGCGAGGAGGAATGCTTCACTCATTTAGACAAGCAAAAACTTCAGGGATTCTGACAGTGTTGGACTAACGTAATTTCAGGGATTCTGCGTTGGGGGTGTGGGAGTGTTGGACTAATAAAAAATTCAGGGATTTTGCATTTGGGGTTGTGAGAATGTGGGACTAATAAAAAAAATTCAGGGATTTTGCATTTGGGGGTGTGAGAATGTGGGACTAATAAAAAAAAATTCAGGGATTTTGCAATTGGGGGGTGTGAGAGCGTTGGACGAGTAAAGACTGTAGGGATTTCGCACTTGGGTTTGAGAGTGTTTCAGTCGCCTGAAGTGTGTCCTGTTAAACCTCGCGGTCGCTACGATTTAGAAGAGAGCGTGTTTGCCAGTCAGTATCCAGCCCTAAAACCACTGACCTTTCTCACCTTGTGTATCCCCCCCGCCCCACACACACACACACACACAAACACAAACAAATAGAACATTAGACAAGTTTGACAATATTGGGGCTGGCCTTTATCTTTATAGTCCAGCGTGAAAGAAGCTGTGACGGCACAGGGGGTTAGCACTGCTACCTTACAGCTCCAGCTTCTTTCCAGTCCCGGGTAACTGTGTGGACTTTGCACATTCTTCCCCACCCCGTTTCTGTGTGTTTCCTCCGAGTGCCCCCACAGTCCAAAGCTGTGCACGTTAGGCTGGATTGACCATGCTCAATTGCCCCCGTAGTGTCCAGGGCTGTGCAAGCTGGGAGGGGGGGGGGGGGGGGTGTTAACCGTGGGAAATGCAGGGTTACAGCGTTGAGTGGGGGAGGTCTGGGTGGGATGCTCCTCAGAGGGTCGGTGTAGACTCGATGGGCCGAATGGCCTGCCTCCATACTGTAGGGATTCTATGAAACTCGTTTCAAACCAGGGGGCTTAGGCAGCCTTAATGAGAACCTGCTATTTCAAGCCTTCCCTGTGTGATCCATTCGTGTGCCTGTCATTGCCAAAACTGACATCTTTCGCCCCCCCCCCCCCCCCCACCTTGACAAACGATGTACATTTTCCATGAAGTCATACAAAGAAATTCAGCGACAGATCGGTAAGTTCTGGGACATACAAGGATCCTAGATATGTTTTCAACAATGGTTCAATCCATTTATTGTACCTGTTCCTCCCAGGCCTTTGTCGCTTGCGGTTCTGAATCTGGTCGCTTGGAGGCGTTCGAGTGACTGAGGAGCTCTGTCCAAATCTTATCTAGGAGGTGAAAATGTGTTGCTGGAACAGCGCAGCAGGTCAGGCAGCATCCAGGGAACAGGAGAATCGACGTTTCGGGCACAGGCCCTTCATCAGGAAGAAGCCTGACCTGCTGCGCTTTTCCAGCAACACACTTTCAGCTCTGATCTCCAGCATCTGCAGACCGCACTTTCTCCTCATATCTAGGAGGTGAATGGTTGAGATGGGGAATAGACTTCGTGGATTCATTACCTTTGAACGTTAATCTAGCAACTTTAATGGAAGCATTTCAAACCGTGTCTGTGGGATTTTAAAAGACTGTGTTATCACAGTTGTGGTGTTTCATTTCTTGCCTATTCCAAAGTTGCCTTGCAAAGGTCCTGGCAGGCAGGACAGTAGAAGTTGGTTAAATCTGACACACTAACATTAATTGGGCTGTGCCACCATTTTAACACCAATCCTGGCTATGATTTCAGTTCAAATCTACAGTGCAACAAATTGCATTTATATAGCATCCATAACATAATGGAATTTCCAAAGGCTGGAACCATTCGATGACACTGAGCTATTTAAGGAGATGAGGGGATCGATAGACCAAAACGTGGTCAGACATTGGCTTTAAAAAAATAGCTTGAGGAGAGGTGCAGCCTTAGCATCCCTACCCGGGTTTGGGACAAGCTTCAGAATTTGTTATCCATGCATTTGTATTGTGGTCAAATGGGTTGATTCTCAGCCTGCTAATGTTTCCAATCCACCTGATGGCAGGCAGTAAGTGCAGGAGAGCCTCCTGCAAAAGGCAGTGAAAAACTACTCTAACATTTTGGATTGGTCCACACTTTGTGAACAAATCCAGTGGAAGTTCATGCCTCAACCCTCAGAAACATGATGGGAGAAAAAAACAGGGAGACGTTCAGAGAGCTGGTGAAGTTTAAGGAGGAAATGCTGGAGCTTGGGGCCTAAGCAGCTGAAGACACAGCCACAAATGGAATGACTTACGTATTGAATTTGAAAGCAGCCAAAATTTGAGGACTGCAGAATCTCCGAATATTCTAGGGTAAAGATGGGGAGATGAAAGACCATTGTAGGATATGCAAATGAGGATAAGAATTTAAAAATTGATGCTTTGCCAAACAAGTCAAGGGTCAGAGTAAAAAAAGGTGACTGGGGAATGAGACTTAATGCAAGTGGGGATATCGGCAGTAGAGTTAAAGATGAGCTTAAGTTTCAATGAGGTGCTGGCCAAGAAAACACCAGAATAATCAAATCTAGAGGTAACAAAATTATGCCTGAGAGTTTCAGCAGTGGATGAGTTGAGGCAGAGACCGATTCACGAAATGTTATTGTCAAAGTCTTTTTGTTTTACTTTGACAAATCAGGGTTATGTGCGAGTTTTACTTGTAACATTTATCCATAAGCTATAGAAAAATTGTTTTATTGCATTTGTAAACATATTGCAGGCCTTGGAGAGGGGACTGTTCACTGATTAGCTTCTCCAGTTGTTCAGTAGCTCTTCTAAAGGCACATTCTGTGCCATGAACTACATTAGCTTAATGCCTCGCTTCCCCCCTGCTGAGGCAGATGGAAAGTTTGATTTGATTATAAAGTGCACATTTTAGATGTCAATTTGATGTCTCACCAAATCACCTTCTCTTCTGGTGAATAAGTGAAAGATATCTGATGGGTTGATCAGATAGCCGCATGGGTATTAAGTCAGTCGTGTTTTAGATTAGATTAGATTACATTACAGTATGGAAACAGGCCCTTCGGCCCAACAAGTCCACACCGACCCGCCGAAGCACAACCCACCCATACCCCTACATTTATCCCTTACCTAACACTACAGGCAATTTAGTATGGCCAGTTCACCTGAACTGCACATCTTTGGACTGTGGGAGGAAACCGGAGCACCCGGAGGAAACCCACGCAGACACTGGGAGAACGTGCAAACTCCACACAGTCAGTCGCCTGAGGCGGGAATTGAACCCGGGTCTCTGGCGCTGTGAGGCGGCAGTGCTAACCACCGGGCCACCATGCCGCCACGTTGTTGAACTTTCCCCATTTTAAGTATGAAGGTAAAATGAAAGAAATGGAAAGTCCATATTTATTCATAAAATGTTGTTCATTTTATCAACTTACCCTTGTGGCTCCGTGATCAATACACTAATGAGCCAAATCTCTTCAGTCATACCATGTTATAAAAGTAGGAGCAAGCTGCATTTGGGTGAGAACCTACAACGTCAGATCACCACACAGGAGTGAAATGAAAAATGTGGCACTGAAAGAAAAGCTGGGGCTCATTCATTCCCAACTAATAAAACAAAATTCTCCCTCTGTGAATTCTCAATTTTGACATAGCCTATTTAAGAAAATATTGACTTTTGTCATACCTTATCTCATCTAATGTTTTCAACCTTGACCTGTCTTGCATTGTGGGCATTGGTCCTTCACTTTGCACTGTCAAATTACTTAAAAAGAACAATTTTTCCAAATTTAGATGAGAAATCATCGCATTATGCTTGTTGGTGACAGAATCAGTATATTAGCTGATTCCTAGCGTGAAGGTCTTGCAGAATGTAGTAACTCCTCTTATCGATATCATAATTTTGTAAAAAACCAGTTTTAACCGTTGTGATCTAATGATTGCTTTTCTCCTCCAGTGGCTGCTATTGAGAGCATCCCCTTTTTTAAAAGAGTTGCAATCAGTGTTGTCGAACAGGAATTAGGACCCAGCAGAGGTCTCTTCCAGTCTAGCAGCTCCCCGCTGTCACTTTCAGTCCTCTTTCCCATGTGGAGTATTGTCTGAACCTACAATGAGCCTTTCCAAAGCCAAATTCCTGAATCAATAGCCTAAAAGGAGCTTGAGACCATTGCTTTTGCTGGGTGGATCATCTTTCATGTTTTAAAGTGCCCGATATGTGTTGCAGTGAAAAGGAAGGTTGCACTTTCCATGGTTTGCTTCTGTGTCTCTGAGGATTTTATTTTCAGGAAATATGAACTGCAAGGATTTGTATTGATTTACTTAGATTCAGTGACCATAAAATCTGTTAGACCCTAAGAGGGGAAGTACTATGTTACCCAGGCATATTTATTAGGGCATGTTAGGGCATTTGTAATTGATTTATAAAGAAAGGTTCCAATTAAATGTAATAGATTTATAAAGGGACTCTGCTTCCTCTTTTTACAATAGTAGCCTTCAGTTAAACCAATTACAGCTTGGTATACTAGATTTTCGTACCATTTAGCACTTACCACTTAACAGTGACATATCTCTCACCTTTTTTAATACTTTCCTTTTTAATTCAATGATTAACATTTTAATAATGCAGCTACCATTTTAAAGAAAAGTAATCAATGAAGCAATTTTAGTGCTTCACTTCAATGTAAGATATATTTCATTACCTAAAACTTTTCTGAAAACAAACTGAAGCAAAAAGAACTCAACATTAAAATGAAGAACAACAGGACAGTATGACTAGGGATCTCTACCTATATCCTGATGTGTGATTCCTTTTCAGCTGCTGAAGGAATTTCTGTGAATTCTAAGCATCGTCTACTTTTATTGCACTTCTGTGCTGTGGAACGTTGGGACAAAACCATTTAACAACCAAAGGTTTTTTACTAAGAATGAATATGGTGCAAATTTGTTGTTATGTGCTTTGTCACATACCATTCATTATGATATAAGTACAATTATTGTTATAAATTGCATGTCTTCTATTCTTAATGGCTTTTTCTGTGATGCATACTTGCATAACTATTTCTTGAATCATTATGTACTGTGATGAATCAAATGCACTTTTATATTTTAGGGGTACCTTTTCTTTTCTGAACAAAAATCAAGCAAACAAGTTAAACTGAAACTGGTGCTCTTAAGTTCAAAGTTTTATAAGGGAATCTGGAAGAAAGTGGGAGTGAGTTGTGTCTTTGTAAAATGGGAAAATAATTGAATGTGTTTTTCTCCTTCTGTAAACGAGTAGACTACATAGGGATAGGCCCTTATCCCACTCTCACAGGACTATAGTGTGGGAACCGGTGGTTTCTGGTAACAAATTTCCTGCTCCCTTCAGCAAGAGTGCTTGAGGAATGTTGATGAGATTTGGGACATGAATAGACTAGGGCTTAATTCTGACCTCTTGCTGGTTCCCAGAGCCATAGGCACCCAGTGATGACAGAAAGTTCATTGACTGAACGTGCTATTGAACACCACTCTTGTTTTGGTTGCATTTCTCTTAACTTCATTGTCATTTAGATGAAATCCTTTCTTAAAAATCTAAAATCATATTGTAGCTAATTTTGAAAGTTTTGCTGTTAAACCTGCAAAGGTTTTGAAAGTGGGCAATGAATTTGGAGTTCAGTAGCTTACTGAGGTGGTCTGAACTCTAACACTTTTATAAATTCCTGTTTATGATAAAATCTTTACAGTTTTATTCTTAAATTTTTAAAGTTCAAATGAGCTTTAGCATAAAACTGAAAAGTACTGTTGGCCAAAGAGCTAATGTTAGTCAAATACTAGTTCAGATTGCAGCATAAAATTCACTTGAGTTTAAGAGAAGGAAATGAGTCAAAAAGTTTGATTTGGGTTTGTGCAGTTAGCTGGTGCTGGACAGAATCAAACTAGGTGTATTGCAGTTAATGTTAGCATCGCTGAGTTAGAGGAAATTTGGGACACTTGCCCCTAATCACAATGCAATAATGTTACAAGAAATGGTATGGATGTTAGAGAGGCTGAAATTAGTATTTTTTCTGTTGTCGTAGAATTGAATAGCTCATTAAGTATTGGACTGTTACCTTCTGCATAAAGAATACACTTAGAACAAAATACTACTATTTTGCTACTATTGAACTGCAAACCCAAATTTCAGTAGAACCCAGTGCTTACAGGAAAGGAGAAAATGGCGGAAGGTAATTATCCCCCAAAATATCAAACAAAATAATTTCAGTATTCAGACATTTAAACACATCATTTTGCCACTAAAGGATTTATGGTAAATTTGTTGTCATTTCAATGTTTCAGTTAGCAAGCTATTTCTTTGTTTGCTTATTTATTTCTGTGGGATGCGCCAGACAATACATCAGAGAATAGATAAGAAACCAGCTTCCAGGTCTGCAAATGTGTGGGTCACCAGATATCCTTACTCTTCCCCTCCCCCCCCATTTCTCCTCTATGGAATAATGCCTGAGTTATTGGGAATTTGCTGGAGGTGGGGAAATTGTATCTGATGGGCTTCACTCTGTGCAAACATACTATGCTGTGCCTTTTACCCATGGGATTAACACAGGCTGCTAATGTATCCTGACAATTTCTTAGAATCCAAGGAAGTGCTAAAATTTCAGGGACATCATTAATACGTTAAGCAGTACTTGTACCTTTTTTATTTTTGCTCCCTTTTTAAATATATGACAAGTCTGACCTTGCTCTTTAAAAGTATGAATTGCAGTGGGGTTTAATTAGGCTCTACTCCGGTCGTTACATTAGTAAGACTCTTGTGGGGCCTGATGTAAAGGTGCTGCTGTGCTTCATTAATGAATTTATTGTCTTTGGACTATAGAAGGATGTTCAATTTGTATCAATGTGCTACTCCATTGCTCAGTCTTGCCAGGACATGGTCTGGTATCTTTTTTTCCCTTTTTAGTAAACCAAATTAACTCCCATATGATCCCAAATATGATTTTGTTCTGAGCTGGTTGTTCAAGCAAAACATTGCAAGCTCATAACCACTGAATTGTATTATTGCTGCTACCTCAGTTGCAATTTATTTGATGAGTTATCTCATTCATTTGATTGAAATTTTCACCTGAAGGGCAGCCCAAAACTGAGTGTGAACAGCCTGTTCTCAAGACAGATTTATCCTGGATTCAGGGTAAAAGCTGCTTGCCAATTTGAGTGCTTACAAAGGTCGCAACCCCTTGAACCCACCATGTGGCTAACTCTCTTTGAGGTCACTTGACAGATCTAGGCTTTGGCCTCTTAATTAGCCAAGCCTATTAATTGATCAATGAACAGGAATGCAGATTAATAATGGGGGACCAAATCTGAGAACAATAGCTGGATTATTACTGCACAGGAAGCCGTACAGGGCCATTTTGCCCCATGCACAATCAATACTTCATTTACTGCACAAAGATTGTTTTGTCTTTTAATAAATCATAGATCTATGGCCGAGCCCAATGGCACTAATGTCAATTTAAACAGCAATACCCCTCCAAGCCCTGACCCAAACAGGAAATGTCATTTGGACAATACGACCTCTATTATGACTTAAGTTGGACCAAAGGAGTTTCCACTAGCCTCATTATTTTCAAATGGGCTTGGAAGTCCTCTGGGCATTCAATTGAGCTCTCAAATCCCATGATGTTAAAGCCTGCCTCTGTCAGATTGAAAGCAATGGATCAAGAATTCCTGTGATTCACTATAGAAATGACTATTAGCGGATGGCTGCTTAACATAGTTGTATAACAGTCCTCTGTTTCATATTTTGGTGAAGGATTAACTTGTACAGATTGAGCATGAATGTCTAGAGTCATACAGTATGGAAATAGACCCTTTGATCCAACACGAGTTGGGCCAAAGGGTCTGTTTCCATGCTGTACATCTGACTCTGTGACATTCATGTCAAAAAGTGTAGTGCTGGAAAAACACAGCCAGTCAGCCAGTATCCAAGGAGCAGGAGAATCAACACTTCGAGCATAAGCTCTTCATCAGGAATGTGGAGGGGGGCCCAAGGGGGCTGAGAGATAAATGGAAGAGGGGTGAGTCTGGGGCGAAGGTAGCTGGGAATATGATAGGAAGATGAAGTTGGGGAATGATGGTGATAGATCAGAGCAGAGGGTGGAGCGGATAGGTGGGGAGTAAGATGGACAAGTATGACAGTAAAGAGGCGGTGCCAGGTTGGAGGGTTGGAACTGGGATAAAATGGGGGCAGGGGAGATCAAGAAACTGGTAAAACCAACATTGTTCACATGTGGTTGGAAGGTCCCAAGGCGGAAGGTGAAGTGTTCTTCCTCCAGGCATCAGGTGGCTAGAAATTGGCAGTGGAGGAGGCCCAGGACTTGCATGTCCTTGGTGGAGTGGGAGGGGGAGTTGAAGTGTTCAGCCACAGGACGTTCCACATGTCAGCGTCCTGTCTCCCCAGTGTAGAGGAGACCACATCGAGAGCAACAGACACATTAGATGAGGTATTTGCAAGTGCAGGAAAATCTCTGCCGGATATGGAAGGATCCTTTGGACTTTTGGATGGAGGTGTGGGCGCAGGGTTTACACCTCTCGCGGTGGCAGGGGAAGGTGCTGGAAGTGGATGGTGGGTTGATGGGTGGGCGTGGATCTAACGAGGGAGTCATGGAGGGAATGGTCTCTGCAGAATGCTGAAAGGAGCGGGGAGGGAAATATATCTCTGGTGGGGTGCGATTTGTAGGTGGCGGAAATCCCGTTACACTCCCACATCCACGAATTCAACATGCGTCTAATTTTAATCCTCACTTTCTCCTCTATGACATCCGTGCCAACCAGACATCCCAATCTGACTTTGTCCCATTTGCCAGCAATTTGATCCCTAGCCCTCTAAAACCTTTCCTTTTCATATATTCAACCAAATGCCTTTCAAATGTTATAATTGTACCTGCCTCCACCACTTCTTCAAGCAGCTTGTTCCAGACATGCACCACCCTCTGCATGAAAATCTCATCCCTCAGATCCTTAAATTTTTCCCCTCTCACCTTAAACATATGCCCTCTAGTTTAGCCTGTTCCACCATATGAAAAGGACCTTGGCTAATCACCCTATCCATGTCCCTCATGATTTTAAAACTTCTATAAAGTCATCCCTCAGCCTCTGATGCTCCAGGGAAAATATCCCTTGCCTATTTAGCCTCTCTTTGTATCTCAAACCCTCCAACCCCAGCAACATCCTTGTAAATCTTTACTGCATCCTCTCCAGTTTCACACCATCCTCCCTACAGCAGGGTGGCCAGAATTATATGCAGTGTTCTGAAAGTATATGCCGTATTCAGAATACAGCTGCAACATGTTGTCCCAACTCCTATACTCAATATTATGACTAACGAAGGCAGATGTCAGTTACCTTCTTCACCCCCTGTCTACCAGCGACTCCACTTTCAATGAATTATGCACCTGCACCCCTTCGTTTGGCAACATTCCCCAAGGCCCAACCATTAACTCTCTAAATCTTGTCCTGATTTGCCCTACCAAAATGCAATACCTCACATTTATCTAAATTAAACTCCATCTGCCACTCATTGCCCTTGGAGATAATATATCGCACCATACACTACACTACCTATTTTGATGTCATCTACAAACTTACTAACCATACTTCCTATATTCATATGCAAATCACTTATATAAACAACAAAAAGCAGTGGATCCAGCACTGATCCTTACCACACACCATGAGTCACAGGCCTCCAGTCTGAAAAGCAACCCTCTTTCTCCTACCTTTAAGCCAATTTTGTGTCCATTTGGCTAGCTCCCCCAGATCTCATGTGATCTAAACTTTAGTAACCAGTCCGCCTTGTCGAATGCTTTCATGAAGGACATATGGGCAACGTCTCCTGCTCTGCCTTCATCAATCTTCTTCAAAAACTTAATCTTTTGTGAGACATGATTTCCCATGCACAAAACCATATGCACTATCCCTAGCCTGTCCTTGTCTTTCCAAATTCATGTAAATTCTGTCCCTCAGAATCCCCTTCAACAACTTAATGCACCACTGACATAAGGCTCACTGGTCTGTAGTCCCTGACATTTCTCCACAGCCTTTCTTAAATAATGGGAACACATTAGCAAACATCCAGTCTTCCGGCACCTCACCTGTGGGTGTCAATGATACAAATTTTATATGTCCGCTAATGTGGCATTGTTTTCACCCTAACATCATGTTTTTGTATTTGAGCTGATGTTAATATTGCTAAAAGTGCCAGCCAGAGGTAGCTTTCACAAATATATTTACAGTAGCAATTTGCTCAGTAATCTGGAGGCTTATTATTTCCATATACAAGGGTAAATCCAGAGAGAACATATATATCAGAAAGCTACAGATGTCCTACTCCAGAGTAACCATTGATGTTGGTGGATAATAGGGGACATTCAAATTTTACCTTTCTTTTATTCTGCAAACCGAAAGTAAGTCCAAATTAAAATTCAAATTGCAGAATGTAGCAAACAACAAATGTTCAGGTCCTGCAGATTTACAACCTAAAAATAAGGAAATTATGTTTCAATTACATCGGACATTGATGAGATTACATCTCAAATAGCATGTGCAGTTTTGGTCTTATTTAAGGACGATTGTAAATGCATTGGAGGTGGTTCCAGAGGAGGTATACGAGGTTGCTATCTGGAATGGGCTATCTAGATGTCTTAGCAAGAAATGTTGGGCAGGCTAGGCGTGTTTCCCCCTGGAGTTTAGAAGACTGAGAGATAACTTGATTGAAGATTCTGAATGGCCTTCAAGTGGATATGGAAAGGATGGGTCAGCGCAGAACGAGGGACTACTGGTTTCAAATTAGGGATTTAAGGCAGAGATGAAAAGTTTTTTTTGTTCTGAGGATTCCGCAACTTTGGATTTCTCTGCTTTAGAAGGAAGTAGAGAATGTTTTTAAGGCAGAGGTAGATTCTTGCTGGGCGAAGGCATCACAGGTTATTGGGGGTAGATGGGAAACTCAAACAGATCAGCTATGATTTTCTTGAATGACTGGGCTAGTTTGAATGCCCAAGTTCTGTTCCTATTTCAGATGTTCATTCGAAATGGTGCATCACAGGTTAATCTGTTTCTAAAACAGAGGATCTGCTTTGCCTCTTCAGGTGCTGACTGTTGACGGCTAGGCCAAGCGCTTATAGAAACAAAGACCGAAGTTGCTGGAAAAGGTCAACAGGTTCAGCGACATCTGCGCAGAGAAATCACAGTTAATGTTTTTGGGTCCGGTCACCTTTCCTCAGTGCGATTATAGCACTTCCTGTTTTACTTGATTTTAAATGTATGACAGGGTTGCTCAGTGGTTAGCACTGCTGCCTCACGGCATCAGTGACCTGGGTTCGAGTCCCGCCTCGGGCGATTGTCTGTGTGGAGTTTGCACATTCTCCCTGTGTCTGCGTGGGTTTCCTCCGGGTGCTCCAGTTTCCTCCCACAACCCAAAGATGTGCAGGTTAGGTGAATTGGCCATGCTAAATAAGTAGGTTTGGTGCTTTTGTCAGGGGTAAATATAAAATAGGGAATGGGTACGGGTGGGTTACTCTTTGAAGGGTCGCTGTGGACTTGTTGGGCCGAATGGCCTGTTTTCACACTAGGGATTCTATGAAATGCACTCCATTCTGTAGTCTCAGTCTCTGTTCCTCTTCATGACTCTTTGCTTTGCAATGGCTCCATGTCCAAAAGGGAGGCCCCAGTATGCCATGAACATATCACTTTATTTTGTTACAAAAATCATTCTGCCCATACATCTTACAATCAAAAGAAACATGAGCATAAAAACTGAATTACTCCAACAAATTGTATGTTTGCTTTAGGATATTGCACATAGTTTCATTCCTGGGAGCATTAGGCTGTGTTTTTATTTTAAAAAGAATTTAAAATGTAAACATAATGAGGGAATTCATTCCCCCCACAACCCAGGGAGCCCCAAGTCTCATCTCCTTGTCTTTGGATCAGCTGCAGTGATAGATACACAAAGAAGTCTAATGCATCTGTCACTGTGTAATGTGCTGCCTGGGAACTGGAGTGTGAACTGCAGGTGGGCAGGAAGGCACAGCTGCACTGAAGTGTGCTTAGCTTGGCTCCATTCATTACTCCAGCCTCGTGGGTTATCAAGCACTACTCCCCAGCAAGGTAATTGAAAGGGATTATATCGTGAAGCAAGTCAAATTAAAGCCTAAAGCTCTCTTAAATAAAATAAAACAAAAATTGCCCACTCTCTCGCTTGCTGTTTTTAACAACAATCTTCATTAATTGAATCTTGTTTCAATTTGTAAAATATTTTGCTCCTATTCTAAAAGTAAGAGTTCTCCTATCGTATAAGATGCAGTAAAGCAGATGGGATAAATTTTAATGTTCCCTATACATCGTTCCCATCAAAACCATGAGGGTTCAGTTAGCTTAGTTGGCTGGATGGCTGATTTGCCGGGTGATGCTAACAGCATGGGTTCAATTTCGACCCCTGCTAAGGTAACTATGAAGTACTCTCCTCTCCTTCTCAATCTCTCCCCTCACCTGAGGCATTGTGATCCTCAGGTCAACTATCCACCAGTCACCTCTCTCTCGTGAGTGGAATCATGGTGAGGTTGCCTTTTTTTTGAACTTTTAAAAAGTAGTTCTGTGATCTCACTACACAAATCCACAAAAAATAAAGCTTTATGACTTCAAAGGTGCTAAGCAAAATAAAACCACTTCCAAGAAGTGGAAAGTATGCATACAATTCATTAGAATCCCTTGAAAGAACAGCTAGTCTTCTTAATGTCAGAAGTTTGCAGATGACACCAAAATTGGAAGATTACAACAGGATCTTGATCACATGAGCCAATGGGCTAAGGAGTGGCAGATGGAGTTTAATTTAGATAAATGCAAGGTGCTGCATTTTGGGAAAGCAAATCATATACACTTAATGGTAAGGTCCTAGGGAGTGTTGCTGAACAAAGACACCTTGGAGTGCAGGTTCATAGCTCCTTGAAAGTGGAGTCGCAGGCAGATAGGATAGTGAAGAAGGTGTTTGGTATGCTTTCCTTTATTGGTCAGAGTATTGAGTACAGGAGTTGGAAGGTCATGTTGCTTCTGTACAGGACATTGGTTAGGCCACTGTTGGAATATTGCATGCAATTCTGGTCTCCTTCCTATCAGAAAGATGCTGTGAAACTTGAAAGGGTTTAGAAAAGATTTACAAGGATGTTGCCAGGGTTGGAGGATTTGAGCTATAGGGAGAGGTTGAATAGGCTGGGCCTGTTTTTCCTGCACTGTTGGAGGCTGAGGGGTGACTTTATAGAGGTTTACAAAATTATGAGGGGCATGGATAGGATAAATAGACAAAGTCTTTTCCCTGGGGTCGGGGTGTCCAGAACTAGAGGGCATAGATTTAGGGTGAGAGGGGAAAGATATAAAAGAGACCTCAGGAGCAACCTTTTCACGCAGAGGGTGGTACGTCTATGGAATGAGCTGCCAGAGAAAGTGGTGGAGGCTGGTACAATTGCAACATTAAAAAGACATTTGGATGGGTATATGAATAGGAAAGATTTGGAGGGATATGGGCCGGATGCTGGCAGGTGGGACTAGATAGGGTTGCAATAGCTGGTCGGCATGGACAGGTTGGAAGTCTCCGTGCTATACATCTTTATGACTCTAAATCCACACAACACCAGGTTATAGTCTGACAGGTTTATTTGAAATGACAAGTTTTCGGAGTGCTGCTCCTTCATCAGGTGAAATCTTCTTAATGAGCTATCACTGAAGTAATTGAAATACTTTAGATCGCTTCATCATTGTCTCTCCACTGTTATCTTCCAAACTGTAGAACAACTAGTACATTATACTGGTGTCGTCTATCTAGGATTTTCCCTGGTCTTTGCTGTTGAAGAAACAGTGAGTGCATCAATCTCTTGCTATTACTATCCCCTTCACACTTCTATTCTCCACTCTTTCACCATCAAAGTTTGTTTCAAACTAGTATTCAAAGAAGTAGTACTGAATTAATTCTGACAACAACAATCCTCTGTAAACAAGCTGTTTCTCTTTACACTTCTGGGTTCTAATTAGCATGAACTGAAAATGTGCAGCAACAGTTCTCATTCAAATCATCTAGAGTTTGTAAATGTGCAATGACTATTCCAATTTGTAGATGTTGGAGTGAGAAGCAATTAGTAGTGTGGATATTTGCTTCAGGATGATATCAATGGGTCAAATGAATCTGTCATTTTCAATTCAATGTAAAACATACAAATACTGCCAAACTCCTACATGAAAATTGATGTTGAGCAGGAAGCAATGTCAGATATCATTTTATGTTATTGGGTAACGTCATTTTGTTATGTTACTGGATTAGTAACCTGGAGGCCTGGAGCTAGAATTCCCTGGAATCAGGCTGGTTGGAATGCAGATTGGGCCATTTGGCCCAATGAGTTTGTGCTGGCTCTCTTTATGAGCTATTCTCTAAATCCTACTTCCGCACCATTTCCATGTAGCTCTGCATAGGTTTTCAATTGGGAATTCAAAGAAACAATTAAGTCGAATCAAAGAATGTGATAGACCAGGAGTTCTCTCAGATATTTGAGTTGTGTACAGTGATGCGATAGATGTATTTTAGTTTACAACACATTTTAAAAATGTTTCAAATTATTATATAAAAATGGCTTGGTTTGTTCTATTTTATTATTAATTTATTTTGCATAATGAACTTCTGTTTTATTGTAAAAATCAAATTCGCAGCATTGTATGCTTGTGTTCAGTGAAGGACAACCTCAATAATAAAAACAATCTAGATTTCATGATTTGGAGATGCTGGTGTTGGTTTGGCGTGTACAAAGTTTAAAATCTCACAACACCAGGTTATAGTCCAACAGATTTAATTGGAAGCACTAGATTTCGGAGCGCTGCTCCTTCATCAGCCACCTGATGACGGAGCAGTGCTCCGAAAGCTAGTGCTTCCAATAAACCTGTTGGACTAAAATCTAGATTTCAATATGGTATCTGACATGTCCTGTAGTAACATCAGCTGAGGCCCGAGTAACATTTTCCACCTGAGATGGACTATCTTTTACACTCAACGTATTTATGTGAATGCAGGCTGTAACTATTGTACACTTGTACAACACAGAAGGACTGTATTCTATGAACATGCAACACTGGAAAAATAAATTTTCTTCAGGAAGCAACTTAAATTTCCTGCATCAATGATGCTTTAAGTTTTCTAGCTCAGTGTCATTCAATGGCTTATTATCCTAATGTATTTCTGTGAGCTGCATACGTTTTATCTAAAAAAAACACTGTTCTAGAGGGTTAGAATGCTGTAATATTCCAGAATACCATCAGAATGAATGAGATGATACTGCAACCAATTCTGTCTACAGTGTATATATAGGGTGACCTTTGAAAAGTGTCAACTTCAGTACAGTATTACTTCACTGTACTTTTGATGTCAATTGGAGAAGGCTTTAAAATTTAAGTTCCCCACCCCCAGATTATTTAGATGTTTGGAGCAGTAGAAAATTCATGCAGTTTCAGGATGTTGTAAGAATATTTAAAATTGCCTTTCCTCCTCTTGAAAGCAATCTGTTCTCCATGTGATTGATTCCCTATTTCCCCAAGCTCACAGCCATTAAAAATCAATAAAAAAATCATAATGAAGCACGGCAAGATGCGTTTTTCTTCAGACAATCTCATTTGTTATTTTTTAATTAAGTAGAAATATGAAAATGATGGTAACCTGTTCAGTGAATTTGTGACTTGTGAGCTGCTACATGCTCATAGTTCCTTCAGTTCTGAAGGGCACAAAAATGGGTTTAAATCGGGCGATGTCATCTTTGTTTCTCTCTCTCTCTGCACGAACCCTCAATGGTTTCAGCAAATTCCCAGAAATGCTGAACTTTTCCTTTGAACAAATGTAAGTGTAATGAAGTGCTAAGCATTTATATGGCAACACCATTTATTAGTTGACCCCTTCAAATGCATTTAAAAATGCACCATCTGAGCACAGCTGTGATAAACTGGGTTAGAAACCTAAGACGATTGAATGACCTCTTTGGAAAATAAATGTTAGGATGTGGCTTGCTAATAAATAATATAAATACATTGCATTATCTGGGATGTGCAATTTCTGTGAGAACTGAAGGGAGTGTGTGTGAAACATGGTTTATAGATTGACCTCTAGAAATCAGTGAGGACACAGTAGTCTAGAGAGTGGAGGGACACTGCCCAGTTAAAGTGAGGCTATCCCAAAGGATCTCCGACTATGCGCACCAGGAGACCTGAGAGTGCTTTGTGGGGACAGAAATATGCCTGTCTTGAAGAAAGGTGTCACACTGAGAAGTAAGAATGAGTGAGTGCAAATGAATGCAGCTTGTCATAAACCAAGTTTCCCATATATTAAGCAGTGGTTGATGATGATCAAAGATAATTACAGATATCAGACATATTGTGTGACTACATTAGGCACTTTAGTCAAGTTAAACAGTCACCTTCTGTGGATGCAACAGAAAACAAAAATGAATATAACACAGCATCAGAGAAGGGAACCCAGAATAAACTGAGATGTAAACACTTGAAGCTTATTTCATCCAACATGTAGCCGACCACTACATGTACTTAACCAATCTCCAATATTCTCACTAACTCTTCTATGGGCTTAAGATCATCAGCTGTTATGGAATGTAGAAAACCACATCTGGGAGGATCCTCGAATTCCTCTGTTTTAGCATTCAAATGTTTTCAACATGCTTTGAGGATTTCTGTATTCCATTATAAGAGTCACTCTTTGGCAAAAGTATCCAACTGGAAAACGACAGCCAGCAATTTAAAAAAAAAAATCAAATGGAGCTGCTTGGTAACCCCATGAGGCCAGCCGGACACAGTTTTTGGGTGGGCCTCTAAGTGGACAAAGCCCATCTGCTGGCAACTTCCAGGAGTTTGCTTAAGTATGCGAATTAGGGTCCTATGCCTATCACAAATATCCAGATTGCAATGTTATGGTACAAATACGCAGAATGTAGACCCATGCAGACTGTAGACCATATCAGGGCATTGAGCTGCCTAACTAAGGGGCAACCAGATGTTGATCATGAACTGGACTAGAGAACTTCTAATTTTTTTTTGTTTTCTTAAGTAAGACTGCTGTTTCTTAGTCTCCTGAAACATTTGGCCTGATGCTGGCATTGTATGAGCAGATGGACAGGCTGTTTTGCCGTCCCCCTCATTCATTTTTAATTTCTGCATGTACATAGTGGCCCCAAATTGACTGTTTTCGAGCTTGAAACTAAAGAACCTCAAACAATAAACTGGATACATTATCTTCATTTTCTTGCTTATTTTATGTACATCTACAAGATTGCCTCTCAGCTTGTTACCAGGCAAAAAAAAACCCTGCATTTGTGCAGTCTTTCCTTATCACTTCAGTTCTTGATATGAGGAATCATTTTTTTTGCATCCATAGTTTCTGCAGAACCAGAACAGTCTAGTTTTCAAGGGATGCTCCAAATAGAGTTCATATGATCATTTTTCTGTTTAGATTGCAGGGTTGGAAATATTTGTTCAGTGCCTTTTTTATCTTCTCTGTACAGAAGGTGCAGAACACAGATGGGTGGAAGAACCCAGCAGGCCTAACACCTAACATGTGCATTAGCTGTAATAGAAATTGCCTTCTGTGCCAATTGTTCCTAGAAATATTTAAATTGCTGGACTGAGTACTGCATTTAATGAACTTGTTAACAGATGCTACAATGATATTGTAATGTGCAGTGGAGTGAATCTTTGACTATCACAGCCTGTCGACCCCACCAGAATATCATTATGCGTCTCTGTTCCAGATATTAGACTAGTCTGGATAATAAACAGAAAAAAACAATCATTTTGACCTGTTCTATGACTGATTTAAATGTACAAGCAGAGTGTCTTGCTCCTCATGGCAGCACGGTCATCACCTCAACTTGTTTACAAGTATGAAAATAACTAGAGCATTGCTCGATTGCACATGATTATTTGCTTGGTGTGGATTAGGAAGTAGACTTTCAGAAACCTCCTCCTACCTGAGTCAAACCTCTAGTTTCAGAATTGAGTGGAGAATGTGCAATATGTTAAACCAATAGCTTATGAATGGGATAAATTGCATACTGGTGGTGTTACATACCAGTGTTGAACTCTTCCCTTCTCTACCCTTCACTCTTTCTTAACCATTTAGCCTGCAACTCTCTCCTAGTCTATTCTATCTGTTGCTGGTTTAGAACAGGATTTTTTTGTAGCTATATCATTGCAAGTATTTTGTAGCCTGTTTGTGCAAAATAAGTGATGTCCTGTTTCACTCCACGTTTTAAGAGAAGACAGTGCACGGCAGCTTTTCTCATTAGACATTCTCTCATATATGAGCCTGGATCATGGTTTCCAGTATTAAGCAAAAAATCCCTGGGAAAATAAATGTTCATCATCATTAGTCAAGAGGCAACTGAATTAAAATTCTTTAAGATACAGATGATAACAATATGTTATGAATCAAATTGTTAGGTTTTGCTTCTCTGTTTATCCTGGCAAGTGCTGGGCTGGTATTTTTTGTATCTGTGCCACTTGGCAACTGCTTCAGTTAGCTAATGTGTAAAAATTGTTCCCAGAAAGGATGATAATAGTCTGTGGTTTTCTTTATGCTGACATGCTGATTTGTTAAATATTAACTTCTAAAGTTGCTGAGGTCTGTAGACTTGAAGGAACTTCATTCAGATTTTAATAAAAAATGATGGGTAATCTTGGTAGAGGTCAGTAACATTTGTTTTACAGTAAAAAAAGTCTGAAGTTCCAATTATTACTGGAAGGGTAAAGCCAAAAGACTCCTCAGAAAATACTGATATTATAATGTTGTACAAGGCGGGGATATTCTGGCTGGACATCTCCATTGGGGCAAATAATATCCTTTTAGATTTTTCTGTGCTAAATATATCAAAATGACTGGAATGGCAGAGTTTCTGTGGAATTCACTGCCTCAAGGCTGTGGAGGCCAGGTCATTGAGAATATTTACGATGGAGATAGGTTCTTGATTATCAGGGGAATTAAGGTTTACGGGGAGAAAGAGGGAGAATGGGGTTGAGAAACTTATCGGCCACACTTGAATGGTGGAGCAGATTCAATGGGCTGAATGGCCTGATTGCTGCTGCTATGTCTTAGGGATAGGCACTCAGAGCTTCAGGTATCTACTGCATTATCTCGAGAGTGACTGCACTAAAGTTGGGAATGCATTCTCTAGAAAGCTAGAGTTTGGTTCCTGAGGACAGGTATTGCCCAGAAATGCCAGTTTAAAAGTTGAAACATTGTGCCATACAATGTGCAGCACTGTGCATTCCAAACTGAATAACTTGCAAAACAAACCAGAGAAAGCTTAATTGAAGAAAGCTGGTTTCTTGCTTGTACAGAAGTGTTTAAAGAACTGTGTATTATAGATACGCTAAGTTTCTCAGCTATTTACCTGTAAAGGAGTTCTTTTAAAAAGAACCAAATCCACAGCACTATTTCAAATAGAGAAACAGCCGAGAAATTAAAATAAAGTTGTTTAATAAAGAATTTACTTCATTACCTAAGCGAGGACCTATTTTACAAAAGTGATAATCCTTGACTTTGGGATGGAGACCCAATGGCACCAACTCTGGCAAAACAATCAGGAACCTCCTTGATGATGCAGTGGTGAGAGGTGCAGTGATTTAAGAGAAAAAAATAACATGCGACATGGCCAGAAATTAAGTGATGTTAAAATGAGTAATGAGGTGGCACAGTGGCTCAGTGGTTAGCACTGCTGCCTCACAGCGCCAGAGACCTGGGTTTGATTCCTGCCTCGGGTGACAGTCTGTATGGAGTTTGAACGTTCTCCCCATGTCTATTTGGGTTTCCTCCTGGTGCTCTGGTTTCCTCCCACAATCCAAAGATGTGCAGGTCAGGTGAATTGGCCATGCTAAATTGCCCATAGTGTTAGGTACATTAGTCAGGGGTAAATGTAGGGTAGGGTAATCGGTCTGGGTGGATTACTCTTTGGAGGTTCGGTGTGGACTTGTTGGGTTGAAGGGCCTGTTTCCATTCTGTAGGGAATCTAATCAAATGGCACTTTGAATGAGAAGAGAGGAAATAAAGAAGCAACTTTAAAATGAAAATATTTGAATGAGGAGACTTAAAATGAGTACTCCCCAAATATTATTCTATGCATTGCATTATATCTTCCACCAACATATCCACCAGCGTACGATCCAGTAACTATGTATAATTAAATACCAAAATAAATATGTATCATTAGGCAAGGAGAATATTGATGGTCCACAACAGTTACCCAAGGAGTAAGCAAATCTTCTCAAACTGATTTACCCCAGCATTATAAAACCTAATCAAATTAATTTGCCTTTATGAAACTTTGAAGTCAGCCGAAGCCTCTCCAAAGTCCCTGTGGCATAAAACTGCATTGTAAAGATGACATTGTCAATGCAGGTGGTGAGGTAGCAGGGGCACACCTCAGTTCAAATCTTTTTGTTTCCCTTTTGTGAGCCTGGGCTTGCTTTGTATATGTTTGCTTTACCTTCCCCAGGTAGTGCCTCTGTTGCAGAATTCCCCACACCTGGGGTTTTCCTACTGTTCTTCCACAACTGAGATGTGTCTAGCCGTGCATTCAGGAAGAAACAAATCTGAGTGTTTGTGTTTTTTTTCTAAAATTATTTTTAATTTGTTTTCTTGTGTGAGGCAGCATTTGTTGCCCATTCCTAATTGCCCTTATAATGGTGTGGTGCATCACTTTCTTGAACTGCTACAGTCCATACTGTGCAGGCTTGCTCCTCTTGATAAAAGTTTTTGATCTGCTTGCAGTGAAGGAGTGGCAATGTTGTTGCAAGTCTTTAATGGTATGTGGTTTGGCAGGGAGTGGTGAGCGAGGAAGGTTGATTTGCAGGTGCTGATGCATCTGCTCTCCTTGTTTTCCTTTATGCAGGTGGTTGAAGTTATAGGTTTGGTAGGTGCTGTCGAAGCAGCTTTTTCAATTGACTGCAGTGCATCTTGTAGATGGTACACACTACACATATTGTTGGGGCAATACATTGAAATTCTTTGCTTTGCGAAACCTGGTGCCCCAAGGTCCAAACACCAGTAAATTCCTCACTATTTCTGATATTGCTGTTTGCTCAACACATGATGGAGGAAGTGAGGACTACAGATGGCTGGAGATCAGAGTCGAAAAGTATGGTGCTGGAAAAGCACAGCAGGTCAGGCAGCATCTGAGGAGCAGGAGAATTGTTCCTCATGAAGGGCTTATGCCCGAAACATCGATTTTCCTGCTTCACAGATGCTGCCTGACCTGCTGTGCTTTTCCTGCTCCACACTTTTCGACACGAGGAAGGATGTCAAGTCCTTGGGTAGACTGCAGAGAAAATATTCTAGGATGATGAGGGAAAGATCAGTTATGTGGAAAGATCAGTGAATCTAGGGTTGTTCTTCAAGCAGAGAAGGTTATGGAAATGTTAATAAAGGTATTGAAAATTGTGAGGAGTTTGGTGGAGTAAGTAGGAAGACACTGCTTTTGCTGGCAGGAGTGCTGTCAATAAGTGGACCTCGATTTAATATTGTGGACAAAAGAACCAGAGGGGAACTGAGGGAATGATTTGCTTTTGTGTAGTGATTTGAGGTGGTTTACAGTTCACTACTTGAAAGAATGGTGGAAGCTAGCTGTGATTTTTAAAGAACCTGGATAAGCGTTGGATTGAGAAAAATATTGCAGGATGCTGAGCAAACAATTGGGTAGTTTATTCAGATCTTACACTGGACTGAATTGTTCTTTCTGTGCTGCATAATTAGTGATTATGTTACTAATAGCATTATAAAACATTAATCAAACTTTCTTCCTCTCCTTTTGCTGATCTCAAATCTATCCTTGATGAGGAAAGGAAAATGTTCCATGTTCAGTAATGAGTACCATCCTCTGTTGTGTACACATCGTGCCTTTGAGAGCTCACCTTTTAAAGGCTCCATGTACTGTGTGTGTGCATATTGTGTCTCTACTTGCCAGTTAGTTTGCTATGGATCTGTGAGCTATTCACATAGAAATCAGTTGGTTTGTTGTGATGTCGGCTTCATGTCTTATGATGTGTTTTACTGTTTTAAATAAACTAACGAACTGGGTTAACAAATTTCTGCTGAATGGTTTATTAGGCTATTATTTTTGTGATGCTTCCCACTGCCTTCATCTCACTTTTTGCTGTGTCTAATTTACAACTAAAACTATTGAAGAGAATAAAGTATGGTCTCCAATGACAGATCAAAGAGAACCAGAAGGTATGTTGCCTCTGGCAGAAATAAAAACAAAGTGCTGGAAAACTCCACAGGTCTGGCAGCATCAGTGGAGAGAAAAACCATTAATGTTTTGAGTACAGGATGACACTTTGAAAAGATTCTTACTGAACTTGAAACATTAACTCAGTTTCTTTCTCCATAGATGCCCCGTTGTGGTTTGGTTTCAGATTTCCAGCACTGCAGTATTTTGCTTTTATTTACCTCTGGGAGAAGTTTACTAAGTGGAAAGAAATTGGAGGAGAGAAATATTTGCAAGATCCTTTTGGAGAATATTCAACATTATTCTGACAGGTCTTCCATTTGACTGAGAGTCCCTCACTGTGGGATTATTCTGCTGCTCTGAGTTTAATTGCTGTACATGGGAGGTACATTATCATTTTGCTTTATGAGTCAGTCATAGAGATGTACAGTATGGAAACAGATCCTCCATGCCAACCAGATATCCTAAATTAATCTAGTCCCATTTGCCAGCACTTGGCCCACATCCCTCCAAACCCTTCCTATTCATGTACCTATCCGGATGCCTTTTAAAAGTTGCAATTGTACCAGCCTCCACCACTTCCTCTGGCAGCTCATTCCATACGTGCACAACCCTCTGCATGAAAAGGTTGCCCCTTAGGTCCATTTTTAAATTTTTCCCCACTCACCCTAAACCTATGCCCTCTAGTTTTGGACTCCCCCACCCCAGGGAAAAGACCTCAGCTATTTACCCTATCCCTTCTTCTCATGATTTATAAACCCCCATTAGGTCACCCCTCAGCATCTGACGTTCCAGAGAAACAAGGACCAGCCTATTCAGCCTCTCCCTATAGCTCATAACCTTCAATCCTCATCGCACCCTTGTAAATCTTTTCTGAATCCTTTCAAATTTCACAACATCCTGTAGCATGGAGACCAGAATTGCATGCAGTATTCCAAAAGTGGCCTAACCAATGTCCTATACAGCCCAACAATCACCTCCCAACTCCTATCCTCAATACACTGACCAATGAAGGTAAGTATACCAAACACCACCTTCACTATCCTATCTACGATTGAGAAAGCTCATCTGTTTGGCTTTTATTTGTAAACGGTGCAAACACTGCTTGAACTTGAACAAGTTATTGCAAACTTGTTCTTTTATGAAAATGGTTCCAATTTGTGGAGGCCAATTGGCTCATGGACTCGTTCAGAAGAACATTAATATGTGGGTTCAATTCCTGTTCTGGCTCAGCTCGACTTGGGAGCCTATGCTATTGTCCCATGCTTGATACAAAATGGTGCTGACAATGTGTTGCTGGAAAAGCACAGCAGGTCAGGCAGCATCCAAGGAGCAGGAGAATCGACGTTTCGGGCATGAGCCCTTCAGGAATGAGGAAAGTGTGCCAAGCAGGCTAAGATAAAAGGTAGGGAGGAGGGACTTAGGGGAGGGGCGTTGGAAATGCGATAGGTGGAAGGAGGTTAAGGTGAGGGTGATAAGGTGAGGGTGATAGGC